>NC_134402.1:447636772-447936772 GCF_038048845.1 Mixophyes fleayi | reverse complement strand
TTTTTCAGCTGTATCACTTGTACCAGCTACAGGGCAAGTGTTAATGCAGATTGATAGTGATAGTGATAGTGATAGTGATGATAGTGATTAAGGTCGCTTATACATGCTAGAACGTGTGTATGCAATCAAGAGCGACTAGTAAAAGACATTTTATCTACAGTCGGCATTAATGACATCCTGATAAATGTATTTCATATTAAAAAAAATAAAAAATGTAATTACATTTTCAATATATTTTTTATTATTGACTAGTCCTATATTATTAGCAGGTGTTAATGTATTTAATATTTTTTTTCATGCATTCTGACATGACTTTATATTACAGATAGGCATTGTGCGTATCCTGTAGTCTCCTGTTGTGTCTGTTTGCATATGGCAAGCGCCGTATAGGCAGAACGTACTAGTGGCTGGATCACTTATAAAATAAGTTATTGCATAAATGTATTTAAATTAATAGCCCAGTGCGCCAATTTATATCATTGCAGATGTACCGATCTTTTACTTCTGAGACAGTATGTCACGATTTGGTTTTGTAACTTTTCTGGAGTTAATTTGCTTTCTGCACTGACTGAAGGCAGGTAATCTCATGTTAATTAGACTTTTTTTTATCTCAGTGACCAACACTTGTTCAGCCTGAAAGCACAGCAGGGGGCCATTACTTGTTATCATGTCTTGTTAAAGAGACAAGAAACCTCTGAACAATATAGATAGCAAGTTTCACAGATTGATGTGAATTTTGTAAGTTAAATTGTATTAAATGCAAGATTCGAGAATATATTATATCCTGATATAAACATTCAGTGTAAAATCTCAGCAAGGATCAGGGGGCTGTGCTATCCCCTGCCAACATGAGTGTCAGAATCTGTATAAAAAGAGCTATGTTTTACCATGTAATTTATTATTCCATCTGTAACATCTGGATAATCACCAGAACCTCAAACTGGTGTATAAAAGTACTTGCCAGGACTCTTGAGCAATAAAACATTACTGCTTGAAGAGTTTACCTGAGAATATTATCTGCTGTATCCTGTGACCGAAAGGTTAGAGCTTACGCTCTAATCCATTCCCCGGCTGTCCAGTGTTGAACCCAGCATCTATGTGTCAGCACTCTGCCCGCTACCCACCAGTCCTGATCCATAGTAAGCAGTCAGGAGGTACCAGCCAGCAAAACGACATTGCAGCAGCTATGCCAGTTACCCCAGAAGTAAGTGGTTCTGGGTGCCGCGAAAGAGCCCAGTGGTGGCAGTTGAATTCTCCTACAACTATTGCGCAGTTGGCATTCGCAGTCAGTGAGTGTCTGGTGGCCAGGTGACACCAGTAGGAGTGGTAGGTGGGTTACTGGCGGTGAGAAAGAAACCGAGATAAACTGTGCAGGAAGAATATCCCTCTTTTTCTCTTCCACCTACAGACCGGGTGGCGAAGTGAGTCCATCCGGTCACAGAACTTATATCCGTATTCAACTAAAAATGTTTCTTCAGATCCGCTTGTACTGAATACAGGCGTGCAATTTCCATACAACATTTATAAACCCTAATGAATCGTCAATCTAACATTGTCCTTCAATTTCTTTAATGAGAAAGAATCAGAGATCTCCTGGAATCCGGTTATTGGAGCAAATCCCAATTTTAAGCAACAGTTTTGTAAATCAATTCATATCAATTTTATTCTTATATTATTCCTTGGGCCCTGCTTGTAGAAAAATAAAGTAATAGCCTGTCATGTGGCTATATGTTTAGACACAGCAGTGTGTAAAATATAGACCATATATTACTGTAAATGAGGTTTCTATCGTGCTAACACGGCTTTTCAATAAAATAACAAAAGTGCATTTACTTTTGTCAGTTTTAAACAGCACTTGAACAGTCTTTGAGGACCATTCAGTAAAGTATACACTTCTACTTATAGGCTTCTTTTGTATAACCCTTTAGTATTGTTATTGCTACATAAACAGCTTTTTGTATGGAAGCATTATCCCTTAGTACAATTGGTAGATATAGAAGACTAGATTGGGGCGAAAGATACAAGGGGAAAAAAATGATCTGATATGGATCTAATCTCTAGGTGACTGGTATAAGATATGTAAGGGAAACATACAGGATGCCTAGTCTGGTCTATTCAACAACTTATGCCAAGGAAGTGGCATAGTTAAAAGACTCTGGTAACTGATGCAAAATCTGAGCCGAGCCCCTCTCACGTTTCACACCATCAAAAAAACCCACCATACAGTTGGAGCTTGGCTCTAGACGTGTAGAAGAGTGATTCCTCGGACCAATAGCGTCCTATTGATTCATGCGGTCACCCCCCCTTAGACAACCCTGGCCATTGAAGCAGCTTCAGCAGTGCCTGGAAAACTTCTCAGCGACCCTGGGACTTGGTAGTGGTTACTTCTGCTGATACCTGTATTCCCAGACCAGTAAATAGAGGTCCTAAGGAAAACTGGCCAAATCAAAACCTTTAAAGTCTTGAGGGCCTGTTGTGTGGGACAGTCCTACTGAAGTTTTTTCCAACGCAAAGTATAACGTTTAGTAACTTCTGTACCTGTCTCATCACAGTTGTGTGCAGCCTTCTCAGAGTTTAGCTCTGAAGCACCTGTTGCGTGTTAGGGTAGCTGCTTGTTCTCTTTCCCTTGCAAGGGCTTCATCACGCCACATATTCGTGTCAGGAAAAGTGTGGTTTTCTGCAACGCTCTTGTGAGACTCATGTAATAGACACTGCTTCAAATCCAATAGAGGGAAGAAAACCGAATTCAGATACAAGTTATCATACATATAACATGTTAGTGGGAGAAATGGTCTGGAATGACACTTTGGAACAATACAGGGCTTTCTAATACAATATATTACAATGTTCAATAAATTGCATATTGTGCATGGGGGAATGTTAATTTGAGGAGACTTGACTAGAGTTGCTCATAGCCGAGTGGGCCGTTCAATCATTTTTATTTCTTTGCAACCCTTTGATTGTATTTAAAAGTAATGAACAAGTATGTTGAAGACTATCAGAACTAGGTTCTGATGTTTTTTTGCATATTTTCCTCTACAAAAATGTTACTAATTGCCTAATTAAAAAAACTATGTACTGTACTTTACAGAACATCAACAAGGTTTATAAAGTAAATTCTTCTGAAATACTTTGCCCAGTTTTGACCTAGGAATGTTGAGTCATCAATGTCACTTTTTTACTACTTTTTCCTGGATAAACTTTGGCTGCTCAGACCATTATTTTCTATGATGAAGTTTGAGGATCTATTATACTTTAAGGTAAAGAAATGTCATTGAGGTCAATGTAGAAATTGTCCGTGCACCAAAGAAAGGAATTAACATTCTCAGGGTTCTATGTTCTATACATTTGGAATGTATTATTATTATGTTTATTTTATATTTTAAATTTGTTTTAATTTTTTTTTAATTATTAAGGACATGTCTGCTAGCGCTTCTAATTACATGATTACAAATAAAAAAAAAAACTTCATTTTAGTTAAACAAGGTAGAGATAATAGACATTTTGGAGAACAAACATTTGATACTAAAGTGGTAGGAGGTTGGTTACACTTTGATGTGGCATTCACACCTTTACACAATGCACCACCTAAATGTTTTTGGAAATACACTTTTAGTTTGTGTAGGCTGCACTTTGATGAACACTTGGTGGATAACCAAGGTGAATCAATGCAAAATGAAAAGTTTTTTTGCGGTGCACATTTGCAATTTTTACCAATTCTTGGTTGCATCATCATCAATTATATGTAGCCACCAATTCCGCAGCGCTGTACAGAGAATATTTGTCATCCACATCAATCCCTGCCCTATTGGAGCTTAGTCTAAATTCCCTAACATACATACAGACAGACAAGGGTTAATTTTATTAACAGCCAATTAACTTACTAGTATGTTTTTAGCATGTTGGAGGATCCCATGTAAACACAGGGAGAACATACAGACTCAATACAGTTAAGGCCCTTGACAGGAATCAAACTTATGACCCCAGTGCTGTGGGGAAGTGCTGCTAACCACTGAGCCACCATGCTGCCCAAATGGGTGTGTCTTTTATTCGTTGATATACAAAGCAGAAATTTAGAGCATGTTATTAAGTTACAGTATGCAGTATTGTGGCTTCCATTCAATTAAAGAAGAATGTCAGATCCAATTCTACAAAGGGAGTGCTCAAAAGAAGGAAACTTTCGTAAAGTCTGTGCAGGGCCGGTGCAATGGTCCACGGCGTCCTAGGCATTTTTAAAAAAGTGGCGCCCCCCCCCCCCCCCCCCCGCAAAAATCGCCGCCCTCCTCCCTCCTCCCTCCTCTCTTTACCTTGTCTCACCACCGCCGCCTCTCTGCTCCGTCTCCTCCCCTCCACTCACTGACACTAGTAAGTGGAGGGGAGGAGACGGAGCAGGGAGGCGGCGGTGGTGACAAAATAGCCTCTTCCCCCCCTCCCCGTCCATCTGAATGCTGTGCGGCGGCCGTGACAGGTATGGTCAGCGGTCGCCGCACAGCTTTAAAGTATTTTAGAATTCTGTGGCGCCCTCCAGGCGCCCTCCAGAGCCCGGCGCCCTAGGCAAGTGCCTAACCTTGCCTAATGGGAGCGCCGGGCCTGAGTCTGTGCACTCCCTGAGTCATGGAGCTTCTACCAGCTTATTGGCTGATAGCAGGCCTGTTTCCTCTCTTCCTCTGTACTCCATAAACCAATCAGAGTTCACTGGAAGACAGAAATATAATACTATAAGTCAATATAAGAGGTTTATTGCCCTTTCATGAATTCACCTGTTATGTTCAGTGTTAGAGAGAAAACAGAATCAAGTTTGGAGGTGGAATAGGTAGAGGTGCTAAGATCGGCAATGGTTAATTCATTCTGCTGTGTTGTGACCGAGAACACTTAAGGCCAAATTCAGCAAGCAAAACATGACACATTTCCTAGTCAATCGAAGCAAGTGATTTGCAGAACGGTGTTATAAATTTTGCTCTCTTTTCTACTAGTGTCTTACATCATTTTATACCATCTAAGCTATAATACAATGCAGTGCGACATTATTTTCTGTTATATTAATAAGATATAAGGATGCCAATGCAAGGAATTGCAGGTCTATTATTTAGTTTAGAACTTCAAGTCCCTGCCGCCAGGACTAGTTGGGACATTTAGTTCCACAAACTTCACTAATAGTAAATAAATAATATAGACCATTAGGAGTCTAGACATGGATAGCCAATCAGTACAGCTTTCTCAGGATTCAGCCAATCAAAGGCAAACCGTTTTGATTGGCTGTACGCAGACACTCGTTTGCATTGTGACTCCGCTAGGAAATGCAGACACACTACAGATTTAGGATTACAATAAAGTGGAAAAACCAGTGATATTTCTAATAAAAGAGTTATGCAATCAGTGTATGTGTGCTAATTTACTATCGCTAACGTTTGTAGATCGGCATGGTCCGGCGGGTGACATTAGTACATAGTGCAACATATATCCTATCACTTTAACTATCTCTTTGAAATTTATGTAATAAAAATTCCACAGAAGTCTGTTTGAGTGAACGAATAAATATTTGCAAAAATGGTTTGGCGTATTTATCTCATCACATGGGCATTTGTGGGAAACGAGCAGTCTATTTTCTACTCCCTCCTTATAAAGTAATAGGCATAAGGTCATGCAAGTATTGGGAAGATAGTTGCAGCCAGAGTCTCATTAGCTCTCAGCAAGCTAGCCAGATGAGGCAGTGTGATATTTTTCTTTCATCATTCATGCTTGAAAGAAAACTGTCAGCAGCCGCTTGCTCTTAAAACAATGAAAATTTAGGTGACAGCATTCTCATTAGTTAGAGGACATTATTCAATGGAAAGAAAGGCATCTGTATTGGAAAAAAAATATCATCACTGTTTGCCAGACTGACCGGTATATTAGAATAACAATTTTGCAAAATACTTTTGGACTTTACCTGTACAATTATTGATACATACATAATATACAAATATATATATATATATATATATATATATATATATATATATATATACCGATCAGCCACAACATTTAAACCACCCGCCTAGTATTGTGTAGGTTACCCTCTTTCCACCAAAACAAGTCTGACCCGTCAAGGAATGGACCTCTGAAGGTGTCCTGTGGAATCTGGCACTAAGACGTTAGCAGCAGATCCTCTTAGGTTCTGTAAGTAGTAGGGATGAGCGCACTCGGATTTATGAAATCCGAGCCCACCCGAACGTTGCGGATCCGAGTCGGATCCGAGACAGATCCGGGTATTGGCGCCAAATTCAAATCTGAAACTGAGGCTCTGACTCATAATCCCGTTGTCGGATCTCGCGATACTCGGATCCTATAAATTCCCCGCTAGTCGCCGCCATCTTCACTCGGGCATTGATCAGGGTAGAGGGAGGGTGTGTTAGGTGGTCCTCTGTCCTGGTAGATCTCGTGCTGTGCTGTTTAGTTCTGTGCTGTGCTGTTTAGTTCTGTGCTGTGCTGTGCTGTGCTGTGCTGTGCTGTGTTCTGCAGTATCAGTCCAGTGGTGCTGTGTGCTGTGCTCTGTCCTTCTGAGGTCAGTGGTGCTGCTGGGTCCTGTGCTGTGTCCTGTTCAGTCCAGTGGTGCTGTGTCCTGTGCTCTGTGCTTCTAAGGGCATAGTTATTTCCCCAATATTCCCCTGTGTTTAAAAAAATAAAAAAAAGTTATTTAAAAAAATACCAAAAACTACTTTAATTTTTTTTAATTACCACAAAATTTGCACAACCAATCCTGCAGTATAAGCCCATTGGTACTGCAATATTACCAAGTTCACACATTCAGCAGTAAAAGTCCAGTGGTACTGCAATATTACAAAGTTTACACATTCTGCAGTATCAGTCCAGTGGTGCTGTGTCCTGTGCTCTGTCCTGCTGAGTTCCGTAGTGCTGCTGGGTCCTGTGCCGTGTCCTGTTCAGTCCAGTGGTGCTGTGTCCTGTGCTCTGTGCTTCTAAGGGCATAGTTATTTCCCCATTATTCCCAAGTTTTTAAAAAATAAAAAAAAAGTTAAAAAAAAAAAAAAATGTAAAAAAAAAAAAAAATATATAATAATTATAACCAAATTTGCAAAACCAATCCAGCAGTATAAGTCCATTGGTACTGCAATATTACAAAGTTCACACATTCTGCAGTATCAGTCCAGTGGTGCTGTGTCCTGTGCTCTGTCCTGCTGAGTTCCGTAGTGCTGCTGGGTCCTGTGCCGTGTCCTGTTCAGTCCAGTGGTGCTGTGTCCTGTGCTCTGTGCTTCTAAGGGCATAGTTATTTCCCCATTATTCCCAAGTTTTTTAAAAATAAAAAAAAAGTAAAAAAAAATAAAAAATTTAAAAAAAAATAAAAATATTATAATTATAACCAAATTTGCAAAACCAATACAGCAGTATAAGTCCATTGGTACTGCAATATTACCAAGTTCACACATTCTGCAGTATCTTGTGCTACATATAATGGAGACCAAAAATTTGGAGGATAAAGTAGGGAAAGATCAAGACCCACTTCCTCCTAATGCTGAAGCTGCTGCCACTAGTCATGACATAGACGATGAAATGCCATCAACGTCGTCTTCCAAGCCCGATGCCCAATCTCGTAGTACCGGGCATGTAAAATCCAAAAAGCCCAAGTTAAGAAAAAGTAGCAAAAAGAGAAACTTAAAATCATCTGAGGAGAAACGTAAAGTTGCCAATATGCCATTTACGACACGGAGTGGCAAGGAACGGCTTAGGCCCTGGCCCGTATCAGTGTTCATGACTAGTGGTTCAGCTTCACCCACGGATCTTAGCCCTCCTCCTCCTCCCCCCCCCTACAAAAAATTGAAGAGAGTTATGCTGTCAGCAACAAAACAGCAAACAACTCTGCCTTCTAAAGAGAAATTATCACAAATCCACAAGGCGAGTCCAAGGATGTTGGTGGTTGTCAAGCCTGACCTTCCCATCACTGTACGGAAAGAGGTGGCTCGGGAGGAGCCTATTGATGATGTAGCTGGCGCTGTGGAGGAACTTGATGATGAGGATGGTGATGTGGTTATTGTAAATGAGGCACCAGGGGGGGAAACAGCTGATGTCCATGGGATGAAAAAGCCCATCGTCATGCCTGGTCAGAAGACCAAAAAATGCACCTCTTCGGTCTGGAGTTATTTTTATCCAAATCCAGACAACCAATGTATGGCCATATGTAGCTTATGTAAAGCTCAAATAAGCAGGGGTAAGGATCTTGCCCACCTAGGAACATCCTCCCTTATACGTCACCTGAATAACCTTCATAGTTCAGTGGTTAGTTCAGGAAATGGGGCTAGGACCCTCATCGGTACAGGGACACCTAAATCCCGTGGTCCAGTTGGATACACACCAGCAACACCCTCCTCGTCAACTTCCTCCACAATCTCCATCAGATTCAGTCCTGCAGCCCAAGTCAGCAGCCAGACTGAGTCCTCCTCAATACGGGATTCATCCGAGGAATCCTGCAGCGGTACGCCTACTACTGCCACTGCTGCTGTTGCTGCTGTTAGTCGGTCATCTTCCCAGAGGGGAAGTCGTAAGACCGCTAAGTCTTTCACAAAACAATTGACCGTCCAACAGTCGTTTGCCATGACCACAAAATACGATAGTAGTCACCCTATTGCAAAGGGTATAACTGCGACTGTAACTGCAATGTTGGTGTTAGACGTGCGCCCGGTGTCCGCCATCAGTGGAGTGGGATTTAGAGGGTTGATGGAGATATTGTGTCCCCGGTACCAAATCCCCTCGAGATTCCACTTCACTAGGCAGGCGATACCAAAAATGTACAGAGAAGTACGATCAAGTGTCCTCAGTGCTCTTAAAAATGCGGTTGTACCCACTGTCCACTTAACCACGGACATGTGGACAAGTGGTTCTGGGCAAACAAAGGACTATATGACTGTGACAGCCCACTGGGTAGATGCATCCCCTTCCGCAGCAACAGCAACAGCTGCATCAGTAGCAGCAACTACAAAATGGCGGCTCGTGCAAAGGCAGGCAACATTGTGTATTACAGGCTTTAATAAGAGGCACAACGCTGACAACATATTAGAGAAAATGAGGGAAATTATCTCCCAGTGGCTTACCCCACTTAGACTCTCATGGGGATTTGTGGTGTCAGACAATGCCAGTAACATTGTGCGGGCATTAAATATGGGCAATTTCCAGCACGTCCCATGTTTTGCCCACACCATTAATTTGGTGGTGCAGCATTACCTCAAGAGTGACAGGGGTGTGCAGGAGATGCTTGCGGTGGCGCGCAAAATTGCTGGACACTTTCGGCATTCAGCCAGTGCCTACCGCAGACTAGAGGCACATCAAAAAAGCATGAACCTGCCCTGCCATCACCTCAAACAAGAGGTTGTGACGCGCTGGAACTCCACCCTCTATATGCTGCAGAGGATGGAGGAGCAGCAAAAGGCCATTCAGGCCTACACAGCCACCTACGACATAGGCAAAGGAGTGGGGATGCGCCTCAGTCAAGCGCAGTGGAGACTGATTTCCGTGTTGTGCAAGGTTCTGCAGCCATTTGAACTTGCCACACGAGAAGTCAGTTCCGACACTGCCAGCTTGAGTCAGGTCATTCCCCTGATCAGGCTGTTGCAGAAGCAGCTGGAGAAAGTGAGGGAGGAGCTGGTAAGCCATTGCGATTACACCAAGCATGTAGCTCTTGTGGAAGTAGCCCTTCGTACGCTTTGCCAGGATCCGAGGGTGGTCACTCTTTTAAAGTCAGAGGAATACATTCTGGCCACCGTGCTCGATCCTCGGTTTAAAGCGTATGTTGTGTCTCTGTTTCCGGCGGACACAAGTCTACAGCGGTGCAAAGACCTGCTGGTCAGGAGATTGTCCTCTGAAGAGGACCATGACATGCCAACAGCTCCACCCTCATTTTCTTCCACATCTATGGCTGCGAGGAAAAAGCTCAGTTTTCCCAAAAGAGGCACTGGCGGGGATGCTGATAACATCTGGTCCGGACTGAAGGACCTGCCAACCATTGCAGACATGTCTACTCTCGCTGCATTGGATGCTGTCACAATAGAAAAAATTGTGGATGATTACTTTGCTGACACCATCCAAGTAGACATGTCAGACAGTCCATATTGTTACTGGCAGGAAAAAAAGGCAGTTTGGAAGCCCCTGTACAAACTGGCTCTATTTTACCTGAGTTGTCCCCCCTCCAGTGTGTACTCGGAAAGAGTTTTTAGTGCAGCGGGGAACCTGGTCAGTGAGCGGCGAAGGAGGTTGCTTCCTCACAACGTTGAAAAAAGGATGTTTATAAAAATGAATAATCAATTCCTCAATGAAGTACAGCACTGCCCTCCAGATACTACAGAGGGACCTGTGGTTGTGGAGTCCAGCGGGGACGAATTGATAATGTGTGATGAGGAGGAAGTACACACTGTAGGGGGAGAGGAATCAGAGGTTGAGGATGAGGACGACATCTTGCCTCAGTAGAGCCTGTTTAGTCTGTACAGGGAGAGATGAATAGCTTTTTTGGTGTGGGGGCCCAAACAAACCAATCATTTCAGCCAAAGTTGTTTGGTAGGCCCTGTCGCTGAAATGATTGGTTTGTTAAAGTGTGCATGTCCTATTTCAACAACATAAGGGTGGGTGTGAGGGCCCAAGGACAATTCCATCTTGGAACTTTTTTTTTTGCATTATATGACCAATCAACAGTCGTTTGCCATGTTCAAAAAGTAAAACCAAATTTAAAAAAATTCAAGAAATTAAACCAAAAGTAAAATGCCGTGTCATAATTTAAAACAAGAGGTATTGACGTGCTCTAAAACTACTGTATTGTTGTTTATATTTTATAAACACTACACTTGAAAGCTTGAGTCTTTCAATAAAAAAGTAACTGTCCATTGCACGAATATTTGCAACAGGGACAATTTTAGGGTTAAGAAAGTCAACTAATAACACTTGGACGCTGTCTGTCTTTATAAACACTACACTTGGAAGTTGGAGGAGGTATTGTGGCCCCGGCACCAAATTTACTACCGGGGCCACTCCACTGTGCAGTCCATATTTAGGTGTATCAGATATTAAACAACGGTGACAGTTGATGCCCAATTTTTAAATTATATTGTGGCCTCGGTACCAAATTGTGTACCGGGGCCACCACACTACGCAGTCCAGATACTTGTTTGGTGGAATTCAGACCAGTTGAGGGTTTTATTATTATATTGTGGGGACCACTCTATCTATACCACACTACAACTCTATACCACTCTATTTAATACTTTAATTCTATTTCATACTTTAATTCTATTTAATACTTTAATTCTATTACTAATTACCATAAAGAGGAACTTCCGCTTCTATTTAATACTTTAATTCTATTAGTAGTTACCATAAAGAGGAACAAAATAAACCAATTTTACCAAAAGTATAATATGACTTAGACTTACAAACACTACACTTGAAAGATGGTGCCTTTAAATTAAAAAGTCAGTCTTCATTGCACGACTATGTGCAACAAGGACAGTTTTTTGGTTTACAAAGTCAACCAATAACACTTCGACCCTGTCTGTCTTTAACATACTTGATGGGATCTCAATGACGAATTGTCTGTACCATGTTTGGAGGAGGTATTGTGGCCCCGGTATCAAATTGGGTACCGGGGCCACCCCACTACGCAGTCCAGATACTTGTTTGGTGGAATTCTGACACGTGGAGGGTTTTTTAATTATATTGTGGCCTCGGTACCAAATTGTGTACCGGGGCCACCACACTACGCAGTCAAGATAGATAGATGCGTATCATAGATAAAGTACATTCAGTGGTGTGGGGCAAATTGAAAAATATTCAAAATGCACTGACATTATCAAAAACAAGAGGTTGTCACACGCTAAGACTCCAACATGTATATGATGGAGAGGATGGAGGAGCAGCCGTATGTGTAGTGTAATGCAGACCTGTTGAAGGTTTTTTATATATTTTATTGTGGTGCCCAGTGCCCACTCCTCTAGGCAGTCCAGGTACATTTATTGGTGCGATTCATAAAAGTTCAGGGTTTTTAATATATTGTGGTGACCCACTCCTCTACGCAGTCCAGGTACATTTATTGGTGCGAATCAAACAAGTTGATGGTTTTCTTATTATATATATTGTGGTGACCCACTCCTCTACACAGTCCAGGTACATTTATTGGTGCGATTCATAAAAGTTCAGGGTTTTTAATATATTGTGGTGACCCACTCCTCTACGCAGTCCAGGTACATTTATTGGTGCGAATCAAACAAGTTGATGGTTTTCTTATTATATATATTGTGGTGACCCACTCCTCTACGCAGTCCAGGTACATTTATTGGTGCGATTCATAAAAGTTCAGGGTTTTTAATATATTGTGGTGACCCACTCCTCTACGCAGTCCAGGTACATTTATTGGTGCGAATCAAACAAGTTGATGGTTTTCTTATTATATATATTGTGGTGACCCACTCCTCTACGCAGTCCAGGTACATTTATTGGTGCGATTCATAAGAGTTCAGGGTTTTTAATATATTGTGGTGACCCACTCCTCTACGCAGTCCAGGTACATTTATTGGTGCGAATCAAACAAGTTGATGGTTTTCTTATTATATATATTGTGGTGACCCACTCCTCTACGCAGTCCAGGTACATTTATTGGTGTGATTCATAAAAGTTCAGGGTTTTTAATATATATTGTGGTGACCCACTCCTCTAGGCAGTCCAGGTACATTTATTGGTGCGAATCATAAAAGTTCAGGGTTTTTAATATATTGTGGTGACCCACTCCTCTACGCAGTCCAGGTACATTTATTGGTGCGATTCATAAAAGTTCAGGGTTTTTAATATATTGTGGTGACCCACTCCTCTACGCAGTCCAGGTACATTTATTGGTGCGAATCAAACAAGTTGATGGTTTTCTTATTATATATATTGTGGTGACCCACTCCTCTACGCAGTCCAGGTACATTTATTGGTGCGATTCATAAAAGTTCAGGGTTTTTAATATATATTGTGGTGACCCACTCCTCTACGCAGTCCAGGTACATTTATTGGTGCGATTCATAAAAGTTCAGGGTTTTTAATATATATTGTGGTGACCCACTCCTCTACGCAGTCCAGGTACATTTATTGGTGCGAATCAAACAAGTTGATGGTTTTCTTATTATATATATTGTGGTGACCCACTCCTCTACGCAGTCCAGGTACATTTATTGGTGCGATTCATAAAAGTTCAGGGTTTTTAATATATTGTGGTGACCCACTCCTCTACGCAGTCCAGGTACATTTATTGGTGCGAATCAAACAAGTTGATGGTTTTCTTATTATATATATTGTGGTGACCCACTCCTCTACGCAGTCCAGGTACATTTATTGGTGTGATTCATAAAAGTTCAGGGTTTTTAATATATATTGTGGTGACCCACTCCTCTAGGCAGTCCAGGTACATTTATTGGTGCGAATCATAAAAGTTCAGGGTTTTTAATATATTGTGGTGACCCACTCCTCTACGCAGTCCAGGTACATTTATTGGTGCGATTCATAAAAGTTCAGGGTTTTTAATATATTGTGGTGACCCACTCCTCTACGCAGTCCAGGTACATTTATTGGTGCGAATCAAACAAGTTGATGGTTTTCTTATTATATATATTGTGGTGACCCACTCCTCTACGCAGTCCAGGTACATTTATTGGTGCGATTCATAAAAGTTCAGGGTTTTTAATATATATTGTGGTGACCCACTCCTCTACGCAGTCCAGGTACATTTATTGGTACGATTCATAAAAGTTCAGGGTTTTTAATATATATTGTGGTGACCCACTCCTCTACGCAGTCCAGGTACATTTATTGGTGCGAATCAAACAAGTTGATGGTTTTCTTATTATATATATTGTGGTGACCCACTCCTCTACGCAGTCCAGGTACATTTATTGGTGCGATTCATAAAAGTTCAGGGTTTTTAATATATTGTGGTGACCCACTCCTCTACGCAGTCCAGGTACATTTATTGGTGCGAATCAAACAAGTTGATGGTTTTCTTATTATATATATTGTGGTGACCCACTCCTCTACGCAGTCCAGGTACATTTATTGGTGCGATTCATAAAAGTTCAGGGTTTTTAATATATATTGTGGTGACCCACTCCTCTAGGCAGTCCAGGTACATTTATTGGTGCGAATCATAAAAGTTCAGGGTTTTTAATATATTGTGGTGACCCACTCCTCTACGCAGTCCAGGTACATTTATTGGTGCGATTCATAAAAGTTCAGGGTTTTTAATATATTGTGGTGACCCACTCCTCTACGCAGTCCAGGTACATTTATTGGTGCGAATCAAACAAGTTGATGGTTTTCTTATTATATATATTGTGGTGACCCACTCCTCTACGCAGTCCAGGTACATTTATTGGTGCGATTCATAAAAGTTCAGGGTTTTTAATATATTGTGGTGACCCACTCCTCTACGCAGTCCAGGTACATTTATTGGTGCGAATCAAACAAGTTGATGGTTTTCTTATTATATATATTGTGGTGACCCACTCCTCTACGCAGTCCAGGTACATTTATTGGTGCGATTCATAAAAGTTCAGGGTTTTTAATATATTGTGGTGACCCACTCCTCTACGCAGTCCAGGTACATTTATTGGTGCGAATCAAACAAGTTGATGGTTTTCTTATTATATATATTGTGGTGACCCACTCCTCTACGCAGTCCAGGTACATTTATTGGTGCGATTCATAAAAGTTCAGGGTTTTTAATATATTGTGGTGACCCACTCCTCTACGCAGTCCAGGTACATTTATTGGTGCGAATCAAACAAGTTGATGGTTTTCTTATTATATATATTGTGGTGACCCACTCCTCTACGCAGTCCAGGTACATTTATTGGTGTGATTCATAAAAGTTCAGGGTTTTTAATATATATTGTGGTGACCCACTCCTCTAGGCAGTCCAGGTACATTTATTGGTGCGAATCATAAAAGTTCAGGGTTTTTAATATATTGTGGTGACCCACTCCTCTACGCAGTCCAGGTACATTTATTGGTGCGATTCATAAAAGTTCAGGGTTTTTAATATATTGTGGTGACCCACTCCTCTACGCAGTCCAGGTACATTTATTGGTGCGAATCAAACAAGTTGATGGTTTTCTTATTATATATATTGTGGTGACCCACTCCTCTACGCAGTCCAGGTACATTTATTGGTGCGATTCATAAAAGTTCAGGGTTTTTAATATATATTGTGGTGACCCACTCCTCTAAGCAGTCCAGGTACATTTATTGGTGCGAATCATAAAAGTTCAGGGTTTTTAATATATATTGTGGTGACCCACTCCTCTACGCAGTCCAGGTACATTTATTGGTGCGATTCATAAAAGTTCAGGGTTTTTAATATATATTGTGGTGACCCACTCCTCTACGCAGTCCAGGTACATTTATTGGTGCGATTCATAAAAGTTCAGGGTTTTTAATATATTGTGGTGACCCACTCCTCTACGCAGTCCAGGTACATTTATTGGTGCGAATCAAACAAGTTGATGGTTTTCTTATTATATATATTGTGGTGACCCACTCCTCTACGCAGTCCAGGTACATTTATTGGTGCGATTCATAAAAGTTCAGGGTTTTTAATATATTGTGGTGACCCACTCCTCTACGCAGTCCAGGTACATTTATTGGTGCGAATCAAACAAGTTGATGGTTTTCTTATTATATATATTGTGGTGACCCACTCCTCTACGCAGTCCAGGTACATTTATTGGTGCGATTCATAAAAGTTCAGGGTTTTTAATATATATTGTGGTGACCCACTCCTCTAGGCAGTCCAGGTACATTTATTGGTGCGAATCATAAAAGTTCAGGGTTTTTAATATATTGTGGTGACCCACTCCTCTACGCAGTCCAGGTACATTTATTGGTGCGATTCATAAAAGTTCAGGGTTTTTAATATATTGTGGTGACCCACTCCTCTACGCAGTCCAGGTACATTTATTGGTGCGAATCAAACAAGTTGATGGTTTTCTTATTATATATATTGTGGTGACCCACTCCTCTACGCAGTCCAGGTACATTTATTGGTGCGATTCATAAAAGTTCAGGGTTTTTAATATATATTGTGGTGACCCACTCCTCTAGGCAGTCCAGGTACATTTATTGGTGCGAATCATAAAAGTTCAGGGTTTTTAATATATATTGTGGTGACCCACTCCTCTACGCAGTCCAGGTACATTTATTGGTGCGATTCATAAAAGTTCAGGGTTTTTAATATATATTGTGGTGACCCACTCCTCTACGCAGTCCAGGTACATTTATTGGTGCGAATCATAAAAGTTCAGGGTTTTTAATATATATTGTGGTGACCCACTCCTCTACGCAGTCCAGAAAGATACCTTGTTGCAACGTTTTGGACTAATAACTATATTGTGAGGTGTTCAGAATACACTGTAAATTAGTGGAAATGCTTGTTATTGAATGTTATTGAGGTTAATAATAGCCTAGGAGTGAAAATAAGCCCAAAAACTGGATTTTTAAACTTTTTATGTTTTTTTCAAAAAAAATCCGAATCCAAAACCTTAAATCCGAACCGAGACCTTTCGTCAAGTGTTTTGCGAGACAAATCCGAACCCCAAAAATAACGAAAATCCGGATCCAAAACACAAAACACGAGACCTCAAAAGTCGCCGGTGCACATCCCTAGTAAGTAGCGAGGTTGGGCCTCCATGACTCAGAATTTTTTTCCAGCACATCCCACAGATGCTTGATCAGATAGAGGCCAGGCCAACACTTTGAACTCTTTGTCATGTTCCTCAAACCATTCCTGAACAATTTTTGCAGAGTGGCAGTGGGCATTATCCTGCTAATAGAGGCCAGTGCTATAAGAATATATCGTTGTCATAAAGGGGTTGTCTTCGTCTCCAAAAATGTTTAGGTAGGTGGGCGCTATCAGCAGTGGACAGGGGTCAGCATGGGCACTCTGACCGGTCTGCAGCTAAATAGACCCATACACAACAAGGTGCGTTGCACTGTGTGTTCTGACACCTTTCTATCATAGCCAGCATTATCTTTTTCAGCAATGTGTGCTACAGTAGTTCTAATGTGGGATTGGATGAGACTGGCTAGACTTTGCTGCCCACGGGCATCAATGAGCCAGGCCTTGGGTGCCCACTTCACCTTTCATTGGTTTTAATGCTGTGGCTGATTGGTGTATAAAGGTAGGTATTCTGCTTTCTTATGCAGCAGTGAAAATGGTGCCCTTGTTCTCGCATTAAAAATATCATACATCTGTTAGGCTGCAGGTCTGATAACGAACTTGGAGAACAGATGACAGAGGTCTTCACCTATAGCAGTCTCCTTTCCCATAGAGCTTTATGTGCTCACAGGTACTCAGATGCCCCCAGGACTTAACTCCTAGCGTAGTGCATGTTCGTTAACAACACCACAGCGGCAGGTCAGAGGAGGCGGAGTAGATGGTAGCAGATGGTCAGACGTAAACTGAGGTCAGGGGTCACAAGCAAGTAGAATGGTCAAATAACACGCCAATAGGGCACGACAGCAGAATCCAAGAACAAGTCAATCAGGTCACAACGGGAGGTCCAATAGTAAACGGGCAGAGTATCCACAGGAAAACTGGGACAAAGCAGGGACAGGATAGGAGCAGGCTAGCAACAGACAGAATCCACGCTATAACTTAGCCCCCCTGCCTTAAATACTGATGGTAGCCAAACAGGGCTTTGCCCTGTAATCACCCCCAGGCCGTGGTAATTAATGAATGAGGAGGTAAATTAGCCCGTAGGCTTGGTAGAGCACGTAGTCCAAATGACCAAAGGGTGTTCAGAACAAAAACCGACAGAAGACTGTAAGTCCAGCAAATGGAAGGGCTTCACAGTCAGGTGCTGTGGTGGTCGGAATCCAAAGTGAACATATTTGATTGCCCCCCAGGGCTGCATAACTGACAGAAAATCTCAGAACCGTATAAACAACCTTGTAAACCATATGCACTAATTATCATTGACTGCAACAATGGTCCCCCATGAGATACTTGGCCAAAAGCACCAAAGATTGACAAACTCCACATATAAATGAAATGTTTCTCTATTTTTTCTATATGCGCCTAGACCACATGTTTTTCTAGAACATGGATTTCCTATGAGGATTCCTGGGAATGACTCAAGGTCACTTATAGTAAATGTACATGAACTGCAGGAATTCAGAGAATTGTGTCAGATGTTTTTGATACAGCGTAGCCTTTATATTAAAAACAAATGTAAGTGGCAGAATTCAATGCCAATTTAGATTTGTGAAATATTAATACTAAAGCACAATCTATTTTGAATGAAAGGTAAGTTTACAGACTGTTCTCTGTGTATATACACATTATCGTAAAAAATTAAGACCTCATGGGGTAAATTTATCAACCTCTGAGTTTGAAAAAGTGGAGATGTTGCCTATAGCAACCAATCAGATTCTAGCTGTTATTTTGTAGAATGTACTAAATAAATGATAACTAGAATCTGATTGGTTGCTATAGGCAACATCTCCACTTTTTTCAAACTCGCAGCTTGATAAATTTATGTGTTTTTTCCAACATTTCCTATTTAACTATAATAAAGAACAGAGAATAGCCATTGTAATGTGTGTATGTGATAAAGAATGCTTACATGTAAAGAAGTCATATTTGCCTACAGTAATTGGAGAACATCACAATAAGAATAATTGAGTGGAGAAAAAAATTAGCAAATAATATGAGTTTCTGCTAATACTATTTTGCCCAAACACCAGTAAAGTTTGGCATTAAAGGCAGGGCCGGATTTACCGCTAGGCAACCTAGGCACCTGCCTAAGGCCTAGCGGCTCTGGGGGGGCACAGCTGGGGGGGACAGGAGTAATTTTAAAAAAAAAGAAAAAAAAAAAATTCGGCCCCTCCCCCGACTCGCGGCACCCCCCGGGGGGAGGTGCCGCGAGTCGGGGAAGGGGGGGGTGCCGCGAATCGGAGGAGGGGGGTCGGGTGCTGCGAATCGGGTCCCGGCAGCCTCTTCTCCTCTCAGAGAGACGAGGAGAGGCTGCTGGGACCCGACGAGCGATCACGTGACTCTTTCTCTTTTTTTTTTTTTTTTTTTTACATCTGGACTGACGGAGGAGGAGCAGCGCGCAATAGAAAGGTAAGTAAAACAAGGGACAGAAGTGGTGATGGTGAAGGGGCACAGAAGTGGTGATGGTGAAGGGGCACAGAAGTGGTGATGGTGATGGGCACAGAGGTGGTGAAGGGGCACAGAAGTGGTGATGGTGAAGGGGCACAGTAGTGGTGATGGTGATGGGCACAGAGGTGGTGAAGGACACAGAGATGGTGATTGGCACAGAAGTGGTGATGGTGATTGGCACAGAAGTGGTGATGGTGAAGGGCACAGAGGTGGTGATGGTGAAGGGCACAGAGATGGTGATTGGCACAGAAGTGGTGATGGTGATTGGCACAGAAGTGGTGATGGGCACAGAGGTGGTGATGGTGAAGGGCACAGAGGTGGTGATGGTGAAGGAGCACAGAATTGGTGATGGTGATTGGCACAGAGGTGGTGATGGTGAAGGGCACAGAGGTGGTGATGGTGAAGAGGCACAGAGGTGGTGATGGTGAAGGGCACAGAGGTGGTAATGGGCACAGAGGTGGTGATGGTGATTGGCACAGTGGTGGTGATGGTGATGGGCACAGAGGTGATGGTGAAAGGGCACATGTGATATTGTGAAGGGGCAAAAGTGACAATGAAGGGGCACAGTGTGATGATAGAGGGACAAAAGTGACAAGAGCACATACTTGGATTTATGCATATTATTTTTGCAAACAACTTAAGTAAGTATTTCTGCCCTGACTTCAATATTTATTATGTTGTTTTGACCCAACTACTTAAAAAAACGGGACTGCTTGGTAATTATTTAGGGGTGCCTTTTTCTGCAGCAGGATGGCCTTGCTCTTTTCACATGTTAGGTACGCCCCCAAAGATGCAAGCCACGCCCCCACCTCCTTTGGCGGCGTGCCGCCGCTGCGCGGTGGCACATGCTTTCATGCTTTCATATCTACTTAACTATAGGGGTATATGGTAGACATGTGGCGGCACATGCTTTCACTTCTACGTAACTATAGGGGTATATGGTAGGCTGCAAAAATATAGTGCTATGGATTGTTGCAGGGAGGGGCCCCAAAAACAGTATCCTGCCTAGGGCCCTATGAGGTCTAAATCCGGCTCTGATTAAAGGTCACAGTTTATTAAAACATGACATGGTGGCAGAAAGGGCAAATTGCAAGTCAGCTACAACTAATAGCAGAAACCAAACAGTGTATGGCCAGCAGACAATAACTACTGGTCCCAGGATATAATCCTTTGCAATTGACCGGTTCTAAATCTGGCGTCAGAGTGACTACTCCCCTTCTGGACTCACAATGACATGACCACACAAAGCAGGTCAAGGGATCCCCCGCAGGACCATGAGTCAGGCTACTTTGCAGAGGGCAGTGACCTGCGGGCAATCAGCGGAAGCACCATATGAATTAATCGCTGACTGCAAATGCCTTCCCGCCGATCTATACCTGCTCTGTGCGGAGGGAGAAAAAAGTGTTAGCCACAAACATCCAATATAAATACTTTTGAGAAGAGTTCAATCGCACAGATAACTGGGAGTCTGCCTCTTTTTTTCATATATATATATATATATATATATATATATATATATATATATATATATGTATATAATTACTCTTTTATAATCTCCTCTTGATAGAGGTATGAGGGGTGCTATCTAGTAACAACAAAATATAGTAACTATACAAGGCAAACAAAGTTTGTGTTTAAAAGAAGGATGCACTATGACTCTCCAGATTTGTAGAAGATGGATAATTTTATACCATGCTAGAGTTTATAAAACTTAACTTTTATTGTTATATACTAAAATCATAACAATGGTGAAATATAAAGTGACTAATATGCATAAAGTGAATGTGAGATAAAATGCGCTGTGAGCACTCTCTATTCAGAAAGGATTAGGTATAAATGGAATTAAGGTTAATAAAGGGGAATCCCATATGGTAATGGGTCCTGTATAACCCTAAAAACTCAGAACTCTCCTTTTTATATAATTTCCTCAGAAGCTGTAATTATCATATTTTTCTGAAGAGATAACAGGTCTAATAGTGATAAAATACACTCTGAGTTGTGAAATCCAAAATCACTGTTTAATCTGATGTGCAGTAGAAAAAATTCCACATTATATTCAAAATTAGCAGGTATTGCAAAGTATATGCTAAATTTCCTGCACATAAGTTATTGACTCAGACAGTAACACATACTATTCCCTGTAATGAAGGAATATAGCTGTATAGCAATAAATTGTCAGCACGAACAGATCTATTACATCCTGTCAATTCCAAGATCTGTATGGAGGTATTGTTTCTCCCTCTCTGATCAATATTAGGGAGCTTTCCTCCAATCAATTCAGTATGTTGGTAATACCGATCACCTGCTGATCTAATTCCCTCTATAGTCTGCTCCGACACTCAGGTTACATGATTCTGTTCTAACGATAGAAAAATATGGGGAGTGCATTGCTAACTGCCTATTTCAAGCTCCGCTAACTTTGGGTATATGGAGCCTATTATCAGTGCCATAGGATCTCAATATCATCAAGCTGGATCAGAGAGCTTAGCAGCGACAACGCCGACGCGCGTTACGCTATGCTTTTTCAAGTCACTCGTTTGCCTTGTATGATCCAATATAAATACCACAGATACATATGAAGGGAGGGAGAGATTTCCTACAGCAAAGAAGAGACTTAGCAACCCCATGGGAGGAGAATATAAAGAGAATACAAAGGTCCTCCCCGTGGATGCTATTGGCTGGAATATGCAGAGAAACTTAACCCCGTATAGGTAAGCACATGACACTAACACAAACACAAGCGTTTAAGTACACTTAGCGTATGGCCTCTCTTGTCACTTTACTACCCAAGGATATGCCAGAGAAAGTTTCCCTATTTAGATAAATCTTCCATTCCAAAGTAAGTTATTTTTGAACAGACTTGTCTTCTAAATTGTAATTTTAACAAAAAATCTATTGAACAGGTAACTAGATAAGAATTTGAAGAAATGTGCATTATAAACAACTTTGCATTAACCATTATTAGAAGGTTTGTGAAATGATTAGTTGTATTCAATCTTATTTCAGTCTCCTGGACAAGACCATGTTACAATGCAACGGGTGCAAATTAGCATTCTGTTTTGCACATAAGTTAAATACTGTCTGTTTTTTCATGAAGCACACAAATTTACACTTTAATTTTCAGTGTACAAATAAACTATCAAGTATTTTTGTGCTACATGAAAAAACAGTCAGTATTTAACTTATGTGCAAAGCAGAATACTAATTTGCACCCCTTGCATTGTAACATGCAAGGGGATGCTTAACGAATCAGGCCCTTTGTCCATATCATTTCTAAAGTGATGCTTTAACTTTTAAAATTGGTGCTATTTTTTTTTTTTTTTTTTTACCGCAGTGGAACCTGGCACATATTGTCGTGGAGAAAATGCCCAGCATTATGCCGTATCAGATCCGTACAGGCAATATAATATGTATCCACGTGAGTTTGAGTACTATGTGACTGGTGTCGTGTTGTACCATTTACTTTGTATATATACTCTGTATATATATGATAGACTTTGGGCACTCTGCGAGTTTAGATTTTGGGATGTCACTTTAAAACTTATCTAGTTTGGAAATGTTATGACATTCACTGACTTTCTCATGTAACCTCATATTCAATGGAAAAAAAAAATAACACTATGTGCCCAGGACATTTTAATGAACAAACTCACTGGCATTCATTCTTCACGTTACTGTATCCGTTTTAACTCCAGGAACTAACTCAATTCAATGTCATTGAAGCTCACTTGACTTTGGTGAATAAAGCATATCTTGTTCAGTTCCAATGACTATCATGTCACTGTGACATTCTAGAATCAAAGGCGTGTTTTTGAAAACTGCCTCTGGTCCTTTCAATAAAAATAATTAGCAGTGACTTCCATTTAGAACAGATTTAAACAGTTTATCCATAAGAATATGCCCAAACCATGTGGTATATTTTTATGTTAATATATAACACAAATAAACAACACATGGCCATCAGAATCACTTAGTGGTGGGTTGTATGCTGTTTTGTTAATGCTTTATGTTGAATAATTAGAGCTTTTTTTTTGCACTCCTTTCAACCATTCTTGTGCCAACAGATGCATTAGGAAAGTTTCACTCATCCCCAGCACACAATTCAGCAGAGCAATAACGAGTAACACAATATGTGTCTTAACTTTTGTCAATTGCAGATGATGTCAGTAATTTTCAGAGACTGATTGAATGTATACTGTACATTCACCTTGTAAAATCTGTTTTCTCCAATCAGCAACAAAGAACAGTTCACAGATTTTAATTTTATTTGTAAAAGTAACAAGTTGATATTTAAAAGTAAAATTAAGGGACAGGCTAATCTCATATTAAAACACATTCACACACATATTCACAAAAGGAAATTAAATGATGCAATTAAGATTTCATTCCTCTCCCCAAAAAACAATAACAGGAACAAGTTTATTTTTTAACATTTGTTTGTTAAACTTCCACCTGTCTCTCATTTGCATAGAGTACCACTGACATTAGATGGGGGTAATGAAGATGTAGGAGATGTGACAGTTTGTTACAAACAATATATTTCCCTAATTAAATGACCGTGATGCTATAGGTATTTTTAAGTAGTATAGAATTAGAAATTGGTAAATGAGATGTCCATGTACCTTCTTTTGAGCACCATTTTCTCAAGTAGTTGAAGCACAAGGACCCTTCATCATTTATTTATAAAGCACCACTAATTCAGCAGCGCTCTACAGAGAACTCACGCACATCATCCCCTGCCCCAATAGAGCTTACAGTCTAAATTACCTAACATACACACAAACAGACTAGTGTCAATTTGATAGCAGCCAATTAACCTACTAGTATGTTTTTGGATTGTGGGAGGAAACCCACACAAACACGGGGAGAACATACAAACTCCACACAAATAAGGCCATGGTTGGGAATTGAACTCATGAACCCAGTGCTGTAAGGTAGAAGTGCTAACCACTAAGGCACCATGCTGCCCATACCCTTTGATTGGGATCCTGATGGTTAGATTCAGGTACCTGCTCACACCTCGGCTCCCACTATTCTCCAAATTGAGGAGTGCAAATAAAAGCGTCTTTGTGCTAGGTTATTAGTTATTTGGTATTTGGGCAATCCCCAAGGGGTAAGAGGGGGAAATCTTGTTTACATGAAAATCTCCTTAGTTCAAATAGATTTGACAAATCTTGTGCTTTGTAGGGGAATAATATTTATTATACTTACTTTCCAAGATTACTTGGTGAGGCTACAATAAGAGTTATTGAAGATGCATTTGAGGGCAGGTGTAAAATTTATCGTAGAATGGCTACAATCACAGGCAAAACACAGAATGTTATGTTGTCGAAGTTGAATAATTGAATGAAGTAATTTTAAATGATTGTATATCGGTTATTATAGAATCCTGTGCAGTTGCGACTCCTACGCATCGGCGCACAAATTTTAAATACGCAATCACACACAGCAAATACACCTACATTCACACGTACATTTGTAAATGGTTCACTTGTAATAAAGTTCCAACTCACATCATTTTATTAGTAAGACTTAAAGGTTATTTATGCAAAGATAAATTTAGGTTGAAGGTATTTATGGTTCAGATCTTAAGAAATGTCTGGTGTTTGGTCTCAAATTAATCTACCTTTTACCAGCAGGAATCCGGTACTATCGGAGAAGCGATCTCTAACTGCGAATGCTAGTTATGATTAGTATAAGATTCATACTCAAAAATACTATGTAAACAGGGCTAGTTCAAACCAGTTTGAGTCGGTTCCCTCAAGACACCTAAGCAGCTGTTGGAGTGAGTTGCCCCCACCTTTGGAAGAGCTTCATGTGAACCAACCTATGACCTGCATTGTATTGGACTATGTTGACCCCTGAACCAATGAAGAAAGACCTTAGTTTATCTTTGTGTACATTGTGACATCATCACTGTTTGTTTGTTAACTGAAACTAGATAAAACAAGGCCGCAGAAGCAGCCCCAGTCTCTTTGCCAACACAGACTTCAGGACTGCGTAATGTATCGATTATACTTTCTTGTATTTTATTATACCTTCTTATACTTTATCATAGCTTGCTGTAATTCTGCTATATTTTGCTATTAAATCTCTTTGTGCATTGGAACCACATTAATCGCACCGGACAATCTTTTTTGGTGAAATAGCAACAGACATAACAATGTCAAATTTTAGGGGGGAATTCAATTCCCCCCAGAGTATACCACGATAAACCTATTACCATTATTACGGTAAATTTAACCCGGCTCAGGGAGCTGCGAGCAACGAGCCGGCGTTGAGACTACCTTAATAATGGTGTTTAAGCGCACTATTACCGTAATAACTATATTGCAAAAAATGTATACAATGTTTCAGTAGATGGGTTCTGTGACCTGGTGGTCAAAAACAATGCTGCATTTCAAACAAAAAAACCTAACATATTTAGGATAATACTTCTTGACTTGGCAAAATTCTAGGCACCACCAATCCTAGATATATATGCATAGTTGTCATATTTCTTAGAATATGTGTTTTGTTTTTAAAATAATCTCCTTTTTACTGACAACCTTATAGAAAGATTCAGCTTGCTGAGCACAAGAATTATGGCAGTGTCCGACGGGGGCTTTAGAAGAACGCAATTATGTGACTATGGAAACCACAGTGTTCTAAAGTAATATCAGTGTAACAGGAAAATACATAGTGTGATAGGAAAACAGCACTCCCCTTTCACTTTCATGTTGCACTAGCTGAGTGTATCATCACTTTAAAACTCAGCGGTTCGCTGATCAAAAAATCATGGTGTTATAAAATACCCATCTGACACTGCCCTTAGTGACTGGCGTTGGTTGATTCACAAATAAACTGCTGTGGCTATAACCTACAGCTAATAACCTTTTAATCTTTCTGGTTTAGCATGTGGTTATAATGTCAATGAGGCACAGAATGTATAGCTTAAGGTTGTAAATTGTGTGTTTCCTTCTAAGCTAATGACAAGTATTTGTGGATTTTAGAGCAGATACTTGATTCTATGAAAATAAATGTAAAAATGATAAACCTTAGTTTTATTTCAGAAAATATTTTCAAATTGTGAAAACAAGAAACCCCAACTTTATTATTTTTTATAAAGCACTTGACAACGCGTTTCAGACATTTCTTACTCTGTCTGACATTCCTTTACTTAGACTCTAAAACTGGGAATAATTTGTTCCAAATGTTTCAAGAGCCCACAACCAACAGCTTGCCTTGTTTCCAAGATTCTAGAGAATTGTAAACTCTTCCCAGTTAATGAACCATTTAAAATAAAGGAGGAAATAGGGTTACAATGAAATATTTTGATGACATGTTTGCTTGAATCGTTACTTTTGCGGCTCCGTGCAGTGAACTGGAACTCTGCTGAGACTTATCAATTGCAAACGTCTTATTTAAATTGGCCACAATGACCGTGCAGCATATAAGATTATAACAGACACACTACGATTTAGGAATATGTCAGAGACTTTTACATTTATTGTAATTTTAATGGGTGACTTTTTCCTAAGAATCTAATTTAGAAAGCCATGTGGCACAAACCATATAATTTCAAAGCGAACAATGGGCTGCATTGTGGCATATATTTATTTGTACTAACCTATTTTAATAGCTACATTTTCTATTCATGCAAAAAATGGTCCTTTATGCTCCTAAAAGCAAAGTTTACTTGTAAAGTGCTTATAGTTTTACAGGTTTCTGATAAAATGTAATAACTGCCATTAGTAATACAAGCATTTTAAAGGGTTTTACATTTGCTTTTGAAAAGATATAAAACTTAGCAGAAAAGTTGAAGCTTAGGAAATTTGTTTTGACAGAATATAACTATGGCAGTGTTGAGAACAATTGACCAATCTGAAACTGTAATTTATAGAATTGGGGACGTAAGTACAGAGCCCTTTGCCATTTTAAAATATGTTTGTTTTTTTCTTTAAAAATTTGTTATAAATTTATAGCAATTATTTTTTATTGTTATTAGTCATGTTTGCATTCTTTGTGCATGCTTCCAGGTGAGTTTGGTTGGGCAATGGTGCAGCATGGATCTGTTTTGATTGATGCTGAACTATCGACCAGTTATCTCAATTATTATTATTATTATTATTATTATTATTAATCTTTATTTATATGGCACCACAAGGTACAAATACAAAAAGAAACAGTAGACCAAAACAGTACAAGGTAAGACCGAGCAAAACAAGTAGAACCAAGATTCCAAAAGCTCCAGGAACAGCAAGTACAGTGACGTTGGAGAAGAAATGGGATTGAGATAGAAGGGAAGAGAGCCCTGCTTGTAGGAATTTATATACTAAATGGAGGGGAAACAGACAGCAGACACGAGACGAGTCAGTGGAGGGGATTAGGTGCAAGAGGAGACAGGGAAAAGGGAGGTGAGGAGAACATGGCTGGAGAAGATTAGGTGGATACCTGGTAGGCTTTGAGAAATAGATGGGTTTTGAGAACCTGTATGAAAGTTCTCAGATTAGGGGACAGACGGATGGAGCGAGGGAGGTTGTTCCAGTGGAGGGGGGCTCTACGGGAGAAGTCTTGAATTATTGTGTGGGATGAAGTGATCAGTGTGGAGAAGGGCGATGCTCATTGGTCGGACACAGGGAACAGGCAGGAGTGTGAATGGACAGGAGGTTAGAGATATAAGGGGCTGTGAAATGGGAGAGGGCCTTGTAGGTTATGGTTAGGAGTTTGATTAACAACCATTATTGTTTATTTGTTGATAAATGCTTATAAATCCAGTGATTGAATCTGAATTTATGTGAGGTCGACTACAGTAGCCATTGTATGGAACCAACTGCAGAAGAAATTAATCTGGACAATTTTCACCCAATGTGCGAGCAACCAAATTGGTCCCAAATTCCACCAGTCAACAATAGGATCAAGTGACTTATACCGCACGTTGAGCATAGTTGTAACCACATGATATATGCACAAGTTAAAATTGATCTAGAGAGAAAAAAGATTGCTGATTATGCAGTCTCATGACACACGCCTACACAATTTTCTATAGGTCTCTGACAAAATGATAAAAAGGGGAAGAAAGAAGAAAAAGTAAAGACAATTAATGTAAGGTTCCAAGCTAACCGAAATGATGCAATAGATATTGTGGATCATTTGTCAAAAGTTATGACAAAGAAATGTAAGACTGCACATACAGATGGAGTATATTTATTCCAGAATCGCAGAAAAATACAAACAATACTATGTTTCATGAACATGACCTTTTGTTAAAGCCAGCCAATCAAAAGCTTTAAATAGTGACTTTATCAAAGATCCTGGTCCACATTCCAACTACTGGATGTTACATAAGGAGATCATTGGGTGGTTCTTCTTTTTTAGTTTTAAGCCAACGCAGTGCCGAGAGCTCGATGTAGAGCTGAACATCACAAAGGACAATTCTTAATAAGTATTGGGTTTTACTTTAAATAAAGTGTATGTGATGTTAAATACTTTTGTGTCAAAAAAGTATTATAGGAGTGGTACCTTTATTGGCTAACCAAAACAATTTCTTATTATATTTGCTAGCTTTCAGTCACAGAGCCCCCTTCATCAGGCAACTTTACAAATTAATTTTCTATAGTTCCCTGATGAAGGGACCTCTGTGCTCTGAAACCTAGCAAAAATAATAAAACATTTTTTTGGTTAGCCAATAAAGGTATCACTCCTATAATACGTTTGTCTTTTTTAACATGAAAGTATTAAACACCACAACACAGTACTGCAATAATCATTTTTTTAAAGAATTTTTTTGCTACACACTTTAAATGAAGAAAAAATTGAGATATAGGAGTGGTCTCTTTCAGATCTTTTTATAGATTTTTTTTGTGGGATATTGTATAGCTGTCAGTTACCTGAGCAGGAGTCCATAAGACCACCTGATCAGTAAACTATCTGCTTTTTTCAATTTGACTTGACTAAAGAGGGAGCAGTCAAGACTCTGTTATACTTTCATCTATTGTGATCCCAGCAGTTACCATAGTACATGGGCTGAGAGCACTATTACAGTAGTCCCAACACTCCATTGTGATCCCTGCAGTCACCATAATACATGGACTGAGATCACTACTGCAGTAGTCCCAACACTACATTGTGATCCCTGCAGTTACCATAGTACATGGGCTGAGATCACTACTGCAGTAGTCCCAACACTCCATTGTGATCCCTGCAGTTACCATAGTACATGGGCTGAGAGCACTATTACAGTAGTCCCAACACTCCATTGTGATCCCTGCAGTTACCATAGTACATGGGCTGAGAGCACTATTACAGTAGTCCCAACACTCCATTGTGATCCCTGCAGTTACCATAGTACATGGGCTAAGAGCACTATTACAGTAGTCCCAACACTCCATTGTGATCCCTGCACTCACCATAGTACATGGGCTGAGATCACTACTGCAGTAGTCCCAACACTACATTGTGATCCCTGCAGTTACCATAGTACATGGGCTGAGATCACTACTGCAGTAGTCCCAACACTCCATTGTGATCCCTGCAGTTACCATAGTACATGGGCTGAGAGCACTATTACAGTAGTCCCAACACTCCATTGTGATCCCTGCAGTTACCATAGTACATGGGCTGAGAGCACTATTACAGTAGTCCCAACACTCCATTGTGATCCCTGCAGTCACCATAGTACATGGGCTGAGATCGCTATTGCAGTAGTCCCAACACTCCATTGTGATCCCAGCAGTTACCATAGTACATGGGCTGAGAGCACTATTACAGTAGTCCCAACACTTCATTGTGATCCCTGCAGTTACCATAGTTCATGGGCTGAGAGCACTACTGCAGTAGTCCCAACACTCCATTGTGATCCCAGCAGTTACCATAGTACAGGGGCTGAGAGCACTATTACCGTAGTCCCAACACTCCCTTGTGATCCCTGCATTTACCATAGTACAGGGGCTGAGAGCACTATTACCGTAGTCTTAACACTCCATTGTGATCCCTGCAGTTACCATAGTACATGGGCTGAGAGCACTATTACAGTAGTCCCAACACTTCATTGTGATCCCTGCAGTTACCATAGTACATGGGCTGAGATCGCTATTGCAGTAGTCCCAACACTCCATTGTGATCCCTGCAGTTACCATAGTACAGGGGCTGAGAGCACTATTACCGTAGTCCCAACACTCCATTGTGATCCCTGCAGTTACCATAGTACATGGGCTGAGATCACTACTGCAGTAGTCCCAACACTACATTGTGATCCCTGCAGTTACCATAGTACATGAGCTGAGAGCACTATTACAGTAGTCCCAACACTCCATTGTGATCCCTGCAGTTACCATAGTACATGGGCTGAGAGCACTATTACCATAGTCCCAACACTCCATTGTGATCCCTGCAGTTACCATAGTACATGGGCTGAGAGCACTATTACAGTAGTCCCAACACTCCATTGTGATCCCTGCAGTTACCATAGTACATGGGCTGAGATCGCTATTGCAGTAGTCCCAACACTCCATTGTGATCCCTGCAGTCACCATAATTCATGGACTGAGATCACTACTGCAGTATTCCCAACACTCCATTGTGATCCCTGCAGTTACCATAGTACATGGGCTGAGTTCACTACTGCAGTAGTCCCAACACTCCATTGTGATCCCTGCAGTTACCATAGTACATGGGCTGAGAGCACTATTACAGTAGTCCCAACACTCCATTGTGATCCCTGCAGTTACCATAGTACATGGGCTGAGAGCACTATTACAGTAGTCCCAACACTCCATTGTGATCCCTGCAGTCACCATAGTACATGGGCTGAGATCACTACTGCAGTAGTCCCAACACTCCATTGTGATCCCTGCAGTTACCATAGTTCATGGGCTGAGAGCACTACTGCAGTAGTCCCAACACTCCCTTGTGATCCCTGCATTTACCATAGTACAGGTGCTGAGAGCACTATTACCGTAGTCTTAACACTCCATTGTGATCCCTGCAGTTACCATAGTACATGGGCTGAGAGCTCTATTACAGTAGTCCCAACACTCCATTGTGATCCCTGCAGTTACCATAGTACATGGGCTGAGATCGCTATTGCAGTAGTCCCAACACTCCATTGTGATCCCTGCAGTTACCATAGTACAGGGGCTGAGAGCACTATTACCGTAGTCCCAACACTCCATTGTGATCCCTGCAGTTACCATAGTACATGAGCTGAGAGCACTATTACAGTAGTCCCAAAACTCCATTGTGATCCCTGCAGTTACCATAGTACATGGGCTGAGAGCACTATTACCATAGTCCCAACACTCCATTGTGATCCCTGCAGTTACCATAGTACATGGGCTGAGAGCACTATTACAGTAGTCCCAACACTCCATTGTGATCCCTGCAGTTACCATAGTACATGAGCTGAGAGCACTATTACAGTAGTCCCAAAACTCCATTGTGATCCCTGCAGTTACCATAGTACATGGGCTGAGAGCACTATTACCATAGTCCCAACACTCCATTGTGATCCCTGCAGTTACCATAGTACATGGGCTGAGAGCACTATTACAGTAGTCCCAACACTCCATTGTGATCCCTGCAGTTACCATAGTACATGGGCTGAGATCGCTATTGCAGTAGTCCCAACACTCCATTGTGATCCCTGCAGTCACCATAATTCATGGACTGAGATCACTACTGCAGTATTCCCAACACTCCATTGTGATCCCTGCAGTTACCATAGTACAGGGGCTGAGACCACTATGGCAGTAGTCCCAACAGTCCATTGTGATCCCAGCAGTTACCATAGTACAGGGGCTGAGAGCACTATTACCGTAGTCCCAACACTCCCTTGTGATCCCTGCATTTACCATAGTACAGGTGCTGAGAGCACTATTACCGTAGTCTTAACACTCCATTGTGTTGCCAGCAAAATACGTCAAATTTCACATCCAAAAGTAGAATGAGGGGAATATTTCTTGGAACAGTTTTAAAAATGCCATTCATTTATAATTAATCCTTGAGAGGACAATCCAAATCATGGAGAACACCGCAGTAATCAGGATCATGTACTCTACTATAACTTGTTGAAGACCACCTAACACAATGCCTCCTTTAGTATTGGACAAATTTAAACTCTGAGGCATAAAATTCTGCTTTGTTCTGCTGCGCATAAACAGTAAAATAATGTGGATTTTTGAGCACCAGGCAAGTTGTACTTGCTGTCCCCTTCACCTGGACAGGCGGATAGGGGTGTACAACTGAAATAAAGTAAGGGCATGCACACATACCTAAAGCAAGCCTCCTGGGGATGTGATTTCTTCTGAATACTCTGCATCTTTAGTTACAGCTATTTCAAGGCATATCTTTTGCAGGAACTTGACCGTTGGTGAAAATATCATAATAATTTTAATATTTTCCCTACTGGTCCCAACAAACCCTGTTAACCCTGAACTGCTTGGGCATGTCTGCAATTGTAAAACTACAAGTACCAGCATTCCTGTGGCTGCCATATTAAACTAGCACTTGTAGAACTACAAGCACCAGCATGCATTGGCATCCAGGGCCCCGCTAGGGCCTGTAGTTTCACATAGTAAAATAATAAATAAAACATACAGACACCATATTAAAATTAGTATATTTATCATTGTCCTCTTTATAGCAGGGGTCAGTCCACAAGTAACCAATCAGAGTGGCTAAGCATATTAAAGCCACTCTGATTTACTATTTGACTATAGACCCCACTTGGGGTATCAATAAACTACATTGTATCAATGAGTTTTATTAACAAAATGTATCGTTGGACCTCATTGATAATATAAGATAATGCACTCTAATCTGTGTTTGTAAAGCATAAAATTAAAATTTGAAAGAAAGCCAGTTATGTTTTTCTCACTCATTCTTTCATCACTAAAAGTATAATTATTTACAGCAATTTTGTTGTTTTTTTATTTTATTACAAAGTCCTCACTACTATATTGGGGTAATACCTATCCAGTTTTAATACCTAGCCTGTTGTGTGTAATTTTGGTTCTCCACACATTAAAAAAAAACTACCTGTTCAAATCTAAAAAATCCTGACCCTTGAAACCAAGTTCCTCAATACTTGAAATCCCTTTTTTTTAACCAATTAAAATAACTTAAAAAGACTTCTGTCTGATATGTAATTGGATTCTCCAATTCTCAATTTTCAAGGGAAATAGGGAAAAAAATGATAATGAAAAAGAGTCACTCTTAGATTAAAAAATTCTCTTAGGTTCATTTCTTGTCGAGCATCTCTTTATGTCATCCAAATTTACTTTTTACCAAAAAGAAATATTTGATAACTTGAAAAACTTTAATCAAAGTTATGCTACAGGCACAGTGGCACAAAGCTGTTGAAATGTAAAACACGATATGGTTATTCCCACCTGTCATCGGTGAGCTATGAGACAGACAATGACTTTCTTAATATTGCATGAGAAACACAGTTTTCACCTAAATTATTGTTATCCATCCATGTTTGTCCTAAGGTGCGAGAAATTTAAAGGACTGGAAGAAGAAAATGTACACTTTGATCTTTTGGATTTAAAGCACACCAGCAATTATTATACATGGCACAAATAAAAGTAATCTATCATAATCACTTATTTATATACTGCCACCAATTCCACAGTGCTGTATGGAGAATATTTGTCCATTACCATCAGTACGAACCAGCCTGTGGCTGGATCGCGTAGAAATAATTTATTGTAGAAATTTATTTCAATTAGTGGTGCAGGCGCCAATTTACAACATTGTAAATGTACTTATTTTTTTTATATTGGTATGTGTTTGTATGGAAATGTATTGATTTCGGAGACAGTATGTCATGTTTGGGTTTTGCAACTGTCTGGAGGCAGGTAATCACATGTTAGATAGATGTTTTCATCGCTGAGTAACCAAAACGTCTGTTGAGCCTGAAAGACAGGAGAGGTAGTTATACTTGCTGGTAGACTCCCTATGCAAGTGATCACAGATGAATGTGAATTTTGCAAGTTAAGTTCTGTTCGAAGCAAGATTAGAGAAAATTTATATCCTGATGGTAAACATTCAATAGAAAATCTCAGACGTAGTGGTGCTGCTAGCAGCAATGTATAAAGGTGTTAAACCCCTCTAGGCTGATTTATGGGCAGGCTGCATGAAGCCCTGGATTGGTTAGATGGGCAGGAGCCTGGATTAACTCCTGCCAGGGTATCTGTGTAAATCTGTCTAAAAATCGCACTGTTTGACCATGTATTAATATTATACCATCTGTACACTTCTGGAAAGTTTTCTAGTACCACAAACTGGTGTGTTTAACTGTCCTTTTTAGGACTTCCTGAGCTTTTAATCAGCACTGCTTAAGGAACCTGCTTTGACGCCTATTTACCTGTTGTAATTCCTGTGACCTACAGATTAGACCCAATCTAATCCGTTAATCGGCTGTTCTGAGGTTGGAACTCTGCATCCAGTACCAACGCTCTGCCCGCTACTTGCAGCTCTGGCCAGTGTGATAGGCTAGGGGGAGCCATCCACAGCACCCCTGATCAAAGGGCAAGAGGTCAGGTGTACCAGCCCAGGTACCCAGCAAGGAGGTACCCTAGCAGCAAGAGTTACCCAGAAGGAAGCGGTCTTAGGTGCCGGTTAAGGAGCCTATTGGTGGCAGCAGTAAAAGCCCCTCCTACTGCGGTTAGAGGACACATTTTGGATAAAGAAAAAGGGACGAGGGCACGGCAAACCCAGCCGGTATCCAACAACACACGGACAGGGTGGCATAGGAGAGCCATCCTGTCAAATTGTCCCATTGGATCTGTCACGGTTGGCTTACTGGAAATAGATCCCTAGGCTCTGCTGAACATGGCTAGGCCCACCCACGGGCGCAGAGTCTTACAGGTAGGTGGTTTTCACCAGGAACCCCTGCAAGGAAGTATGGTCTTAGCTGCACCAAACCTGCAGGTCGCGGTCCCTGCGAGTAAGTGAACAGCAGAACTATGTGGAGGAGCCAGATGCAGCAGGAAGAAAAGATGGAACCCACAGGTAAGTGGTATAGATACAGGAACAACAGCAATATATGCTGATGGTCAGCAGCCGATGAATCACTAGAGGAATGGGTGCTCTGCAGAGTAACAATGAGAGAACAAGAGCTGTCACAATGGTGTACTCAGGAGTAGCTAGTAGAGGTACTGGAACAGCGGTAGTTCAACACTGGGCATGAGCTGAGAGCAAACTGAAGTAGCAGAGGTAACTCAGGACAACAGCTGATGAGTCACAGACGTAGTGGTGGCTCAGAGAGGCAGCAGTGAGAGAACCGAGGTTGTCACAATGAAGTACTCTGGAGATGGTAATAGAGGTACTGGAGCAGCGGTAGTTCAATACGGCCACAAGCTGAGAGCAGACTGGAGTAGTGGAGGTAACTCGGGACAACAGCTGATGAGTCACAGACATAGTAGCAGCTCTGGGAAGCAGCAGTAAGAGAACAAAGGCTGTCACGATAAAGTACTCTGGGGATGGTAATAGAGGTACTGGAGCAGCGATAGTTCAACACGGGCACAGACTGAGAGCAGACTGGAGTAGCGAAGGTAACTCAGAGTAACAGCTGATGAGTCGCAGGTGTAGTAACGGCTCTGAGTGGTAGCGTTGAGAGAACTGGAGCTGTCACGATGAAGTACACTGGAGATGGTAAGAGAGGTACTGAAGCAGCGATATCAACACAGGCCACTGTTTTGCACATAAGTTAAATACTGACTGTTTTTTCATGCAGCACACAAATACTTGATAGCTTATTTGTACACTGAAATTTAAAGTTGATATTTGTGTGCTACATGGAAAAAACTGTCAGTATTTAACTTATGTGCAAAACAGAATACTAATTTGTACCCCTAACATTGTAACATGGTTTTGTCCAGGAGACTGAAATAAGAAGTTTCTTAAGTTAAGATCCTTAATGAATCAGATCCCATGTCTTTATCCTCCACCCCAAGCACTACAGCAAACCTGTGTGTGTGTGTGTGTGTGTGTGTGTGTGTGTGTGTGTGTGTGTGTGTGCTCAAAGAGGAACCTAGGCAAAACTTAACCCTGTTTGCAGCCTGCTGCTGAAGATTAACTGTGTTCCTACCTGATCCCTTACAGGGAACTGTGGTAAATATCCCTCTTTGCCACATACCCCTCCCCTTAGTGTCACCAAACTTGGTGATGCTGACACTGCGGAGAGCACTTCCCCGCTCTGGGGACAGATCGTCCCTCATGGGAACTTTGTCACCTGGTTGGAAAGCTCTAACTACAGGTAACTTATCGCAATTTATTTTTCTATTGGGCTGGACTTTACATTGCGTCAAGGTATAGCCTCGGGATACCTGGTGGCATAGTCCACTTTGACCCATGCATACTGATGGCCGCGGGCCGACTTTTCTAATGGGCTTACCCAAATCCATACCAATACGCTTGAATGGGGTCTGCACCATAGGGATGGGACCTAGCGGGGCCCGATAGCCTGGCTTCGGACAGATTCTCTGATATACTGGACACGTCCGGCAAAACTTTTTTTTTGCCACATACACTCCTGGCCAATAGAACCTGAGCAATATCCGCTCCCGTGTTTTATCTTCCCCCAAGTGTCCCCCCACATAGATGTGTATGTGCAGCTTTGAGAACAAGTGATGAATGGATTTGTGGTATTAACAATTGCTCCACAGTTCTACCCTGTACATTAGCAACTCTATACAACAGATCATTCTTTACCATATAATAGGCAATACCCTCTGCAGGCTTGTTAGCTTGCTAGCCTTCTCTGCCCCATTAATCTCAATCACCTTCTTATAGACTTTAGCTAAGGCAACATCTCCAAGTTGGTCTTGGACAAAGTCTCTTAGTGGAAACAAGTTAGACAGTCCTGCCCAGTCTGAGTCCTCATTGGGAGGTACAGCCCCTTCACCCGAGGTTTAGTGAACGAACGATGCCAGGGCCTGGTTCAGTGTTGGTACTTTTGCAGCTCTCCTTTGTCTACGCTCCCACCTCTTAGGAGCTGTATTTTCCTGAATTGTCTGGTGCTTTCCATTCCCTGTTCCCTCAAGCTCCTCCATCAAGGCTGGACTTTCTGCCGGTGCTTCAATTGCCGACGTGTCCAGCTGGATTCGCTCCTGGAGGATCTGCTTGAACAGCGGAAAGTCTCTGCCCAGGATTAAAGGGTATGGCAGTTTTGGGGCAACGGCCGCTACCACTGTCTGTCCATTCCCACAGGAGTTTGTGCTGGGAAATGAAACCTAGCTTCTCTCAGCATTCAGATAACAACAAAAGTTTCTGGGCCACACCCAATTCACAACTGAGTGACCCACAAGGTGTGGTACTACAATTACCAGAAAATAAATTTGGCTTTGTTTGCTGTTAAACTCCTTTTTCTTGCAGCTGTCATGTGCTGTGAAACTTTCACTGGTAAATAGCAAACAAACCCATCCAAAAATTATTTTGTTTTTCTTGGACCACACCCAACTCACAGTCTGAACCTTTAACAAGTGTGGCACTACACTGACCAGCAGTGTTTTAACTTCTGCTTTCTCTTGCAACAAAATAGCTGCTACTCAGTTCCCAATGCAAAGGTTTGTCTCTTTAGAGCAACACATTTGATTGATTTTCTGGACCACACCCAGTTCACAGTTTGGTGGATTATAGTGGTCTTTAACAGACTCCACTCACCACCCTTGCGTCTGGAGGCTGGGAGGACGGTTGTATCTTAGCTGTCCTACAGATCCCACGATGACACCACTTGTGAGCAAGTACACCATTCACAGGAATCGGACACAGGTATGCTAAACCGTTTAGCTGTTTATTACCAGTTGTCAGGATGGTAAAACAGGTCCAATGCTGGTACAGCAATCATATCCAGTAACACTACATGAAAATCCCCACCACCTACATCTGGCTAGACATTACTTCCCTGTCTACTTGCCGGCCACTTACTGGCATTGGTGGTCCCACACACACACATACAGTGTCTTTATTCTCCTCCCCAAGCACTACAAACAAATCACAGCAAACCAATAATACCCATGTGGAACACCTGTGTGTGTGTGCTCAAAGAGGAACCTGGGGAAACTTAACCCTGTTTGCAGCCTACTGCTGCAGACTAACTGTGTTCCTACTTGTTCCCTTAGAGGGAACTGTGGCAAATATCCCTCTTTGCCACACTACTTAGTGCTGCAGGTGTCATCATCATCTCTCGTCTTCACATCAGACCTCGCGTACTTGTAAAGATATGCCTCCTAAAAAGTGTAACTGGGAAGGCAACCGAGTCTCATTAGGTTGCATCCCCAGCAGGTGTACGACACTTCCGTCAACATGTCCTTACTGTACTCAACTAACACTTGCATGAATCTCCAAGCATAAGGGGCTGCAAGTATAAGGCTTGGTACACACTGCAGAAAATTTCACCTGATGCCATATTGTTAACGATTTTACCGAAGACCGAAAGTCCCAATCAGCAGCCGATTCATGTGTACGCACTATACACGTTTTTACAAGATTTACCTTCAGATCTGTGCTCTTCATCTGTCATAACCATTGGCTTAAAAGATCGTGACTCTGCAAACTCATGGATATCTACCTACACTGCTGGTCGTGAATACATGCACACTTCAGAATTTGCCCGACATCAATCATAGTAATTTTTAGTGTGTTTATAAAATCAAATCAAACCATACAATGTGCTTTGGTATGATAAAACATGATTATGGGGCGCACACACTAATGCAATATCGGACTTAATGGTTGTTTATCGTGTGAGTCACTCGATAATCGGGCAGAAAACCTGCAGTATGTACCCAGGATAAGACACACAGAATTCTGGGCACTGATGCATTTTAGTAATGTAAATATTAAACAGTGGCCTAATGACATTTGGACATAAAGCAAGCTCAGGCTGTATTTTAGGCGACAAAGGTAAAAGTTAGAATTTATGAGGGGGTAACAAGCTTAAATTGCAGTGATGGTTATGCTGTTTCCTCTATGCATTTTCACCTGGAAGTCAGGCACACTTTGTGTTCACTTAAATTACAGTTTATAAATGATCCCCAGAGTCTCTTCCAGTTCACATTTTTTTTTTAAGAAAATCATAAAATAAATTTCACAAGAACAGTTTTAAAGAAGACAAAAAAGTTAAGAAAGGCTAAGTAAGGAGCTCTATAAGCATGTGCTTAATTATCAGCCAGGATTTAATGAATGAGGTTTTTCATCATTAGACACACTTTAACTTATTGGTCTATACATGAGCCGCTATAACTTCTACTAAATATATTGTCATATTCTACTCCGCCCTCCGACACAAGCACTGAGGAAACAATCTGTGCTCGGAAATCAAAGTTATGGTCACAGCAGACACAAGATAAGATATATAGAGGATTACCCCTATGTTACAGGGGTGGAGTTCTGTATAATGAAGCTGAGTACACCGACAACACTTACCACGACATGTGTACACCGAAGCGCTGCTTGCCGATGAGGATCAGGACGACTGGTGTTGGACGCGACTTTAACCAATGGCAATGAAGCAATAACCTGGCTTCACTTGATGACGTCACTCAGATCCGTGACGCTCTTACTGCTGCTGTTAAGGGGGTAATCGTATGCGACCATATACAATGTACTTTACAGAGCGTTGTACATTGTAGATGGCCGCATACTTACATTACCCCCTTAACAGCAGCGATAACAGCGTTGCGGATGTGTACCTGTTAAAATTTATAGGAATACACTATATGGACAAAAGTATTTGGGTACACCTGTTAATTATTGAATTGAGGTGTTTTGATCAGACTCATTGCCGAGGGGTATAAACAAAAAGCACCTAGCACCTAACCATGCAGTGTCCATTTGCAAACATTTGTGATAGATACAAAATGGGTCATTCTGAAGAGCTCAGTGACTTCAAGCGTGGTAGTGTGATAGGATGCCACCTATTCAATAAGAAGGTTCAGTCAGTAGTAAGTGATATTATTAGAAAGTGGAAGTGTTTAGGAACAACAGAAACTCAGCCATGAAGGGGAAGACCATGTAAAATCACAGAGTGGGCTCCACGACTGCTAAGGCCCATGGTGCGTAAAAGTCACCAACGCTCTGCTGATTCCATAGCTGAAGAGTTCCAAACTTCCACTGACATTAATGTAAGCACAAAAACTGTGCGGCGGGTGCTTAATGCCTGCAAGCCTCACATCACCAAGACCAATGCCAAGCATCGGATGGAGTAGTGTAGAACACACCAACACTAGACTGTGAAACAGTGGAAACGTGTTCTGTGGAGTGATGAATCACACTTCTGTTTGGCAGTCAGATGGATGAGTCTGGATTTGGTGGATGCTGGGAGAACGTTACCTGCCTGACTGCATTATGCCAATTGTGAAGTTTGGTGGAGGAGGGATAAGGATATGGGGCTTCTTTTCAGGGTTTGGGCTAGGCCTCTTATCTCCAGTGAAAATGCATTCTTAATTCCGAGTCATTTTGGACAATGCTATGCTTCCAACTTTGTGACAACAGTTTGGGGAAGGCCCTTTTCTATTCCAACATAACTGTGTCCCAGTGCACAAAGCAATGACTGCAAAGACATGGTTTAATGAGTTAGGTGTGGAAGAACTTGACTGGCCCGCACAGAAGTCTGACCATAGCCCCATCGATGAACTGGAACGGAGATTACCTACCAGGCTTTCTCGTCTAACATCAATGCCTGAACTTTTAAATGCTCTACAGAATGAAAAGGCACAAATTCCAACAGAAACACTCCAACATCTTGTGGAAGGCCTTCCAAGAAGAGTGGAAGCTGTTATCATTGCAAAAAGGGGACCAACTCCATATTAGTATATGCATTTGAATACAATGTCATTACAGTCCCTGTTGGTGTAATGGTCAAGCGTCCGAATACTTCTGTCTATATAGTGTTTGTTCTCATGATGACCATTAGTCTAATTTCCTGCAAATGTTATGGACTTTAATTTCAGAATTAAACATAATCTGGTCATGTCCTGCTCACTCCTAGATAATATTCTCCTGCAGGAGACACATCTTATGGGTCAAACGACTCTGGTCCATGTATAGGAAGGTTTAGCACTCTTATTAATTAATAAGAGCCAAGGGCGTTTCTATAAGATCTCTCTTTTCCCTATTTTCACTGCATATAGATTTTTTTGGTTGGTTAGTTTGGTATTTTAATTAGTAACATTGCTGATTTATCCAATATAATTATTAATGTATATTTCATCCCCCTTTGATCCATAGCTATTAGATATACTTATGTCTAAGAATTCCCTTGTAGGCGATTCTGCCTTAAAAATGATGTCACACAGATGGCAGAGATAGCTGCACAATAGGTAAGCTCTATACATTACCTCCCATATAACCTTCTTGTAAAAACTATAAAGCATCTAAGATTTGAGCAAACCAGTGGTAAATTACACTTTAGTACAGAAGAGATTTGTTGCACCAAAAGACATAAGACACTGCAAAAACCTTAATTCATACACCCATCATCTCCCGCATCGATTATTGCAATTCCCTCCTTACTGGTCTTCCCAAAGTCAGACTTAAACCCCTACAATCTATTATGCACGCAGCGGCTAGATTGATTTTCCTTGCAAACCGCTCTTCCTCTGCTGAGCCACTTTGTCAGTTTCTACATTACATTGGTCAACGAATCCAATATAAAATTCTTCTACTAACATACAAGGCCATCAACAAAATTGCAACGACATACATTTCCTCACTTGTCTCAAAATATCTCCCAACTCGACACCTCCGTTCTGCACAAGATCTGCGTCTCTCTTCCACTCTCATCACATCCTCCCATTCCCAGTTACAGGACTTTTTTTGGGTTGCACCCACTTTGTGGAATTCCCTCCCTCACACAGTAAGACTTTCCTCTAGTCTCCAAACCTTCAAGCGTTCTCTGAAAACCCACCTTGTCAGATAAGCTTATGATATTCCTCAACCACCATCTTAATCTCCCCTATTACCTCCCTCTACACAGCTAACACAAGACAACAACCCTCTGACCAACATTGGTACACACACATCCCACTCAGTACTTTTACTTTTGCACTCTAGCTGGTCCAGTGTGCAATATGATGCAGCACATGTCCTTGTGTTTCAAACTCCCATTGTCCTATAGATTGTAAGCTTGCAAGCAGAGTTCTCTCACCTCTCTGTCTGTATGTATCACCCAGTATTGTTTTATTAATGTTTGTTCCCAATTGTAAAGCGCTACGGAATTTGTTGGCACTATATAAATAAATGTTGATGAATGTTGATGAAGGTTGTTTCAAGGCTCTTCTGGACTGTATTCAGTTGTTGGACCATCTGAGCTCTTCTGTAATTGCTGTTGCCATAATTGTTCAACCACTAGACCCTCTGAGCTCAACTATGGTTGCATTTACCATCTCTGTCCAGCTGCTGGACCCACTGGTCCCAGCTCATAGGGGCAGATTCAGTTCATTGCGATATGCCGCTGGACATCAACAAGATTTCCAGCTGTGAATATTGCCACCTATTATGGTAAGGAATCTCCGCTTTTGTCTGTGCACCTCTATGGGGTGTGAGAAAAAAATCAGTGAAGGAACTTAGCCATTAAGTGACTTCGAGGACTGTTCTGGAGGCACTCCATGGCACATCATGCTGAATTGAACCTCCTCCCTAGTGTCCCTGGGGCTTGATCCATCAAGGTACGCATAATAAGCGCAAACTGCATTTGGTTTAAAACGCATGTATTTTGGCTTTGCGAGTGCCCAATTTCATCAAGACATGGATTTTAAGATACGTGCTGTTGAATTTTGGTGTAGGTCTTTTGTGCTCAACAACATGCTGTGTTTCTTCTAAACCTGCTTTCTTAATCTTAACTAGGGATGTGCACCGGCGACTTTTGAGGTCTCGTGTTTTGTGTTTTGGATCCGGATTTTCGTTATTTTTGAGGTTCGGATTTGTCTCGCAAAACACTTGACGAAAGGTCTCGGTTCGGATTTAAGGTATTGGATTCGGATTTTTTTTGAAAAAAACATAAAAAGTTTAAAAATCAAGTTTTTGGGCTTATTTTCACTCCTACGCTATTATTAACCTCAATAACATTCAATAACAAGCATTTCCACTAATTTACAGTGTATTCTGAACACCTCACAATATAGTTATTAGTCCAAAACGTTGCAAAAAGGTATCTTTCTGGACTGCGTAGAGGAGTGGGTCACCACAATATATCTTAAAAACCCTGAACTTTTATGATTCGCACCAATAATTGTACCTGGACTGCGTAGAGGAGTGGGTCACCACAATATCTTAAAAACCCTGAACTTTTATGATTCGCACCAATAATTGTACCTGGACTGCGTAGAGGAGTGGGTCACCACAATATATTAAAAACCCTGAACTTTTATGAATCGCACCAATAAATGTACCTGGACTGCGTAGAGGAGTGGGTCACCACAATATATATAATAAGAAAACCATCAACTTGTTTGATTCGCACCAATAAATGTACCTGGACTGCGTAGAGGAGTGGGTCACCACAATATATATAATAAGAAAACCATCAACTTGTTTGATTCGCACCAATAAATGTACCTGGACTGCGTAGAGGAGTGGGTCACCACAAGATATATTAAAAACCCTGAACTTTTATGAATCGCACCAATAAATGTACCTGGACTGCCTAGAGGAGTGGGCACTGGGCACCACAATAAAATATATAAAAAACCTTCAACAGGTCTGCATTACACTACACATACGGCTGCTCCTCCATCCTCTCCATCATATACATGTTGGAGTTTTAGCGTGTGACAACCTCTTGTTTTTGATAATGTCAGTGCATTTTGAATATTTTTCAATTTGCCCCACACCACTGAATGTACTTTATCTATGATACGCATCTATCTATCTTGACTGCGTAGTGTGGTGGCCCCGGTACACAATTTGGTACCGAGGCCACAATATAATTAAAAAACCCTCCACGTGTCAGAATTCCACCAAACAAGTATCTGGACTGCGTAGTGGGGTGGCCCCGGTACCCAATTTGATACCGGGGCCACAATAAAATAAATACACCCTCCACGTGTCAGAATTCCACCAAACAAGTATCTGGACTGCGTAGTGGGGTGGCCCCGGTACCCAACTTGATACCGGGGCCACAATACCTCCTCCAAACATGCTACAGACAATTCGTCATTGAGATCCCATCAAGTATGTTAAAGACAGACAGGGTCCAAGTGTTATTAGTTGACTTTGTAAAGAAAAAAACTGTCCCTGTTGCACATAGTCGTGCAATGAAGACTTACTTTTTCATTTAAAGGCACGATCTTTCAAGTGTAGTGTTTGTAAGTCTAAGTCATATTATACTTTTGGTAAAATTGGTTTTTTTTGTTCCTCTTTATGTTAATTAATTAGTAATAGAATTAAAGTAGGAAATAGAATTAAATAGAATTAAAGTAGGAAATAGAGTGGTATAGAGTTGTAGTGTGGTATAGATAGAGTGGTCCACACAATATAATAATAAAACCCTCAACTGGTCTGAATTCCACCAAACAAGTATCTTGACTGCGTAGTGTGGTGGCCCCGGTACACAATTTGGTACCGAGGCCACAATATAATTAAAAAACCCTCCACGTGTCGGAATTCCACCAAACAAGTATCTGGACTGCATAGTGGGGTGGCCCCGGTACCCAATTTGATACCGGGGCCACAATACCTCCTCAAAACATGCTCCAGACAATTCGTCATTGACAGACCCCAGACAGACAGGGTCGTAGTGTTATTGTTTGACTTTGTAAACCCAAAAATATGTCCCTGTTGCACTTGCACATAGTCGTGCAATGAAGACTGACTTTTTCATTTAAAGGCACGATCTTTAAAGTGGCAGAAAGAGAGAGAAGACACAGGAGAGGAGAGTTGTAGCTGGGGACCTGGGGTGGAAGCTCCCAGGCTCCCCCAGCATTGCCTGGAAGTCTGAGCGTGGTGACTGAGCCAGGGCAAGGAATGTGTGCCCTGGATGAGGGGGAGAACTCCATGCCACTATAGTGAACCCAAGAGAGAGGGGGACACTGCACATGGAAGAGGCCCTGGAGTGAGGGCTGCTACAAGAGGCATGGTAGCTGTAGTGTCAGATCCTGAGGCTGAGAGTACACAGAGTGACGTGTCAGAGCACAGGAGACATTATCCCCGCAGAGGAGGGATGAGCTGCAGTTGAGAGGTCTGCTGTTGAAATAGGACATGCACACTTTAACAAACCAATCATTTCAGCGACAGGGCCTACCAAACAACTTTGACTGAAATGATTGGTTTGTTTGGGCCCCCACACCAAAAAAGCTATTCATCTCTCCCTGTACAGACTAAACAGGCTCTACTGAGGCAAGATGTCGTCCTCATCCTCAACCTCTGATTCCTCTCCCCCTACAGTGTGTACTTCCTCCTCATCACACATTATCAATTCGTCCCCGCTGGACTCCACAACCACAGGTCCCTCTGTAGTATCTGGAGGGCAGTGCTGTACTTCATTGAGGAATTGATTATTCATTTTTATAAACATCATTTTTTCAACGTTGTGAGGAAGCAACCTCCTTCGCCGCTCACTGACCAGGTTCCCCGCTGCACTAAAAACTCTTTCCGAGTACACACTGGAGGGGGGACAACTCAGGTAAAATAGAGCCAGTTTGTACAGGGGCTTCCAAACTGCCTTTTGGAGTTCTACCACGTCACTACCTCTAGTTAATTTAGATTGCAAGGCTTGTAAATACTTTGAAGATAAAAAAAGCAGGCTGCACAGACTGTGGAGCTAGAAAGTGAAATTAAATGGACCACGTTACTTTGGTGGCTATCTATGCCCCCCCCCCCCCTCCCCGCCCTACACTTGTAGTTGAATATAAAAAAAGCAGCCTGCATAGACTGTAGAACTAGAAATTCAAATATACAAAAAAATGGACAAAGGCAGTTTGCTATCTATCTGCATCAGATCCCCTCTCCACTAGGAGTAAAATAGAAAACTATTCAGCCGTTATATAATCTAGAATATAAATAGAAATTGAGAAAGGCAATTTGGTATCTGTCTGCATCATAATCATCAACATCCTCCTCAGCGCCAGCTACATCAATATCCTCCTCCCGGTGTACAACATTCACACCTTCATTAGCCAAATCTGTAACTGGACTGTGGGTGATCCTTCCAGCATATGCAGAGGGCGTGCTGCAAATGCTGGATGGAGCCACCTCTTCCTGTACAGTGATGGGAAGGTCAGGCTTGACAACCACCAACATCCTTGGACTCACCTTGTGGATTTGTGATAATTTCTCTTTAGAAGGCAGAGTTGTTTGCTGTTTTGTTGCTGACAGCATAACTCTCTTCAATTTTTTGTAGGGGGGGGGAGGAGGAGGAGGGCTAAGATCCGTGGGTGAAGCTGAACCACTAGTCATGAACACGGGCCAGGGCCTAAGCCGTTCCTTGCCACTCCGTGTCGTAAATGGCATATTGGCAACTTTACGTTTCTCCTCAGATGATTTTAAGTTTCTCTTTTTGCTACTTTTTCTTAACTTGGGCTTTTTGGATTTTACATGCCCGGTACTACGAGATTGGGCATCGGGCTTGGAAGACGACGTTGATGGCATTTCATCGTCTATGTCATGACTAGTGGCAGCAGCTTCAGCATTAGGAGGAAGTGGGTCTTGATCTTTCCCTACTTTATCCTCCAAATTTTTGGTCTCCATTATATGTAGCACAAGATACTGCAGAATGTGTGAACTTGGTAATATTGCAGTACCAATGGACTTATACTGCTGGATTGGTTTTGCAAATTTGGTTATAATTATTATATATTTTTTTTTTTTTTTTTTTTTTTTACTTTTTTTTTATTTTTAAAAAACTTGGGAATAGTGGGGAAATAACTATGCCCTTAGAAGCACAGAGCACAGGACACAGCACCACTGGACTGAACAGGACACGGCACAGGACCCAGCAGCACTACGGAACTCAGCAGGACAGAGCACAGGACACAGCACCACTGGACTGATACTGCAGAATGTGTGAACTTGGTAATATTGCAGTACCAATGGGCTTATACTGCAGGATTGGTTGTGAAAATTTTGTGGTAATTAAAAAATATTAAAGTAGTTTTTGGTATTTTTTAAAAAAACTTTTTTTTATTTTTTTAAACACAGGGGAATATTGGGGAAATAACTATGCCCTTAGAAGCACAGAGCACAGGACACAGCACCACTGGACTGAACAGGACACAGCACAGGACCCAGCAGCACCACTGAACTCAAAATTGACAGAGCACAGCACACAACACCACTGGACTGATACTGCAGAATGTGTGAACTTTGTAATATTGCAGTACCACTGGACTTTTACAGCTGAATGTGTGAACTTGGTAATATTGCAGTACCAATGGGCTTATACTGCAGGATTGGTTGTGCAAATTTTGTTGTAATTAAAAAAAAATTTAATTAGTTTTTCGTATTTTTTTAAATAACTTTTTTTTATTTTTTTAAACACTTGGGAATATTCATCATCATCATCATCATCATTTATTTATATAGCGCCACTAATTCCGCAGCGCTGTACAGAGAACTCATTCACATCAGTCCCTGCCCCATTGGAGCTTACAGTCTAAATTCCCTAATATATACACACACTCACACAAAGACAGACAGAGAGGGAGACAGACAGAGACTAGGGTCAATTTTTGATTGCAGCCAATTAACCTACCAGTATGTTTTTTGGAGTGTGGGAGGAAACCGGAGCACCCGGAGGAAACCCACGCAAACACAGGGAGAACATACAAACTCCACACAGATAAGGCCATGGTTGGGAATCGAACTCATGACCCCAGCGCTGTGAGGCAGACGTGCTAACCACTAGGCCACTGTGCTGCCCAATATTGGGGAAATAACTATGCCCTTAGAAGCACAGAGCACAGGACACAGCACCACTGGACTGAACAGGACACAGCACAGGACCCAGCAGCACCACTGACCTCAGAAGGACAGAGCACAGCACACAGCACCACTGGACTGATACTGCAGAACACAGCACAGCACAGCACAGCACAGCACAGCACAGCACAGCACTAAACAGCACTAAACAGCACTAAACAGCACAGCACTAAACAGCACAGCACAGCACAGAACTAAACAGCACAGAACTAAACAGCACAGAACTAAACAGCACAGAGGACCACCTAACACACCCTCCCTCTACCCTGATCAATGCCCGAGTGAAGATGGCGGCGACTAGCGGGGAATTTATAGGATCCGAGTATCGCGAGATCCGACAACGGGATTATGAGTCAGAGCCTCAGTTTCACTTTTGAATTTGGCGCCAATACCCGGATCTGTCTCGGATCCGACTCGGATCCGCAACGTTCGGGTGGGCTCGGATTTCAGAAATCCGAGCGCGCTCATCCCTAATCTTAACGCACGTAAAAAACCTAGAATACTGGAAATCATTGCAGGAGTTTAACTGGGGCGGTACACCTGTCAAACCGTAATGCAGGTGTCCTAAGGCGAGCTCAGGGAGGACAGGAACCTCCCGTGGAGCAGAAGGAATAAACACGCTGCAGGATACGTCCAATGCCTATGTGGATTAGAAATTCGCAAAACAATGCAGAGGAAAAAAAAATACATTGAATTAATGTCACTTGTTCATAACATAGACATTAATGCTAAAGCAGTAAAATTTAAATTAAAAAAATAGTCCCCTCCAATGAAATTTGTTTATTTATTAGGATGTTGATGATGTTTATGTATTAGGATGTCCATTGAACATAAAATACATTTTGACAGTAAAACAAGTAACTTTGTGAAGCCCAGAGCTTGCTTCAGACGTGGCTGTGTGCACTTGAGTTTAGCACGCCCTTACTGTACATTAACTATGGTCAAATGCTGCATCGCCAACCCATTAACTCCCCAAAATCATAGGCTGTATTAAGTGTCCTTTGCGTACAAAGATGGAGCATACAGGGCTGCATTTACTACAGGACATGCCCATCTACTGGACATGTGCAAAGTGATTTTGTGTACGGTACTCTTAAAATCGTGCTTTGATGAATCAGGCTCCATGTACCCAAGTGGCCTCCATCTTCTTCACTGCCTTGGAATACCTGGATCAATTTGTTTGCTGTGCTCACGCCAATTCTGGACCTTGTACAATTCAAACTATCTGTCAAGCTCCTCCTTCCACCCCCATAACTTCTCATGCATTGCATTGTTTCAGTCCCTTTAACTTTATCCACATATCTCCATTATCCTCACTACCCTTTTTATTTTCCTTCAACTAACCTCATGCTCCACCCCTGTACCCAAATTCACATGCATGCAGCAACACCTACATGCTCTTGACTTGATTTATTCCTCCCTTTAACTTAAACTGCTCCTCTCTTCTATAACTACCATGTCCTGTGCTGATCTGTCTGCCTCTTTCTACAACAACACAATTGCTTAAGCCTTAGAAAGTGCATCTCCAGTTACCACATATAGCCTGTGGTGGCCGAAACTTCAATTATGGCACACCAGATAGACCTGTTCCCTGAAAAAGCACACAGCGGAGCGCCTCTGGATAAAATCTCGATCCATCAGAGACTTTATTCACTGTATATTCATTTTTTCATCTTATCACACTGCTCACTCACTTGCCAGTGCAGTCTCTGCACTCATTATCGCACCCCACAACCTGCTTCTCAACCCTACCCCACTGTATGCTCTCCTCTAGCTCACCTTTTCTACTTGTCGCTCTCCACTGGCACATTTCCATCCTCCTTAACATATATGCTCATCTCACCAATTCTAAAACAAATCCTAAAAAAAATCTCTTGACCTAGCTTCTCTCCAAATTCTGCACTATTTCTTTCCTCCCTTTTGCCTCCAAACTACGTTTGAAACTTGTGTACAACTATATTGCTCAATTTATCTCCTCTCTGTTCATTCTCAAATCTCTGCAATGTGCAACCTCCCCCATCATTACACATAGAATGACCTCAAAAAGTGAATAATTATCTACTTACAGCAAAGTCTAAGGGTTATTACTCTATTCTCATCCTTCTGGACCTCTCTGATGCTTTTAATGTTATTGATCCCCCTTTTCTCCTTCCCACCCTTCACTCCATTGGCCTTTGTGGAATAAAAAATTTTCATGGTTCATTTCCAACCTATACAACTACTCCACCAAGATGTAATCAAATCTGTTATCCATTCTCTTATTATCTACCACCTTGACTACTGCAATCTACTACCAAATACCTTCCCCCTCACCCATCTATACCCACCTCAATCCATTCTAAATACCATTGCAAAGCTAATCTTCCTGTCTTGCTGCTGAAAATCCACTCACCACACTGCAAACCTTGACACTGGCTCCCCATATCCTCCAGTATCCCATGCAAATGATTTACCTTCACAAACCCAACCACCAACCCAACACAACCCCTTCAAAAATCTGAAATCTCATCTTGAAATACTTGCACCCTTATAGAGATACCTGACCTGAACTTCATCTATGATAACCACCTCTCACTCCCACTTACAAGACTTTTCTGCGATTCATTAATGGTATTACTACCATGCTCAATTAGACCTTCCCCCAGCCTTCAAATCTTTACTCAATCTTTGAAAACACACCTCTTCATTAGAACTCTCCATACTCTCACCTTCTGATTAAGTAACTAGCAACACTCATGCTCAATTTATTCCAAGGGTCACTTTTGATCGCTCCTTCTTTTGATGCTTAACCACTGGCTCAAGATCAGCCACCTCTCACTCCTACTGGTTTAGAAGTCCCTTTGTCACTCTTGGGATTTGCTTTCCTTAAATTAAGTCTTGATATACATTGGTTCTGACATCACATAATTTATGATATGAGAAGTTATATCTCACTAAATTAACATGCTAGATCATAGGTTAATTGATAGTTATACTTGTTGAATGCCCTGTTATCTCAAGCAGGATCAATTTTGCTGTTATGCAAATTGATGTGTTCTAAGCTGACTTTGTCAAACTGTAGTGTGACCACTCCTTGCTCCTTCTGAATAAATCTTAAAAGCATGATCAAACCAGAGCACAATGCATTTTGGAAAGGTGATGTGCAAGGTTGTATGTTGGCCATATTATCTTAAGGACTTATGCCTTACACAAAATTTGTGTTTACTACCTTTATACTAATTTAGTGTGCCATAATCAGTTAATGCTCTTTTTGCACCTATTTTGTACCTTACAATATATTTTGTTTCCCAACCCATCCTAACTGGTCCCGGGAGGGGTGGACAAACTGGGCTCAGAACATCAATATATATATTTTAAATTTCAATATTTGTCATTATTATCTCTCAGGAAATAGCACCAATAGGAATATGATAGAGGCTACTGTGGCTGACTCTTTAGTGTCCCTTGTTCAGTGTCACCCAAAAGATGTCTCCTAAGTTTCATATTCAGCACTACCTCATAGAAGCCATATTTTTTCCCACCATCCACCTCAGCTGCATCATTGTCTACATCTGTACTGTACTGTCTCTGCACTGCTACCTAAAGCACAGAGCAAGAAGTGGCACAAGTTTCACAAATTTGCTCAAAAGAACCTGTCAAAATAAGAGAGCCATTTATCCCGTCTAACTAATTCACGTAATAGAGGAAGTTGGATCTACTCTATCCATATGGTATGTTATTGGATAATACACCCCCACCTGTAGAATATAGGCACACAAGAAGTGCTATAGGAGTTAATTCTAAAGTGGCCTCTATATTATAGGAAATGCATTAATTCTCAATGTAAATAAGTAGTAGTTTTATGACAAATAACATTTTGCTATTCAATATATTTTATAATTTTCATTATATTAAATTATGCTAAGGTATATTAAGCTTTTATTGTATTTTCTTTTTGTTTTTTAAGGAGTGCAAGGAAAGTCGTGACATAGCTGCGACTTCTAAGAAGAGTCTGTGCACGGGGGAAGGGTTATTGCTGGGCATACTATGAATATTGTAATAACTAGCTGAAGCATATAATTATTTGTAATGATTTATGATGTCAGAAAGTGAAACATATTATGCAAGTCACGTTTTTACATGGTGCAAATGGACTTGCATCCAACCCTAAATGGGGTCCAGAGTATGTGTGCCCTGGAAGGGTAACATTATAACCAAGTACCTCCTATTATAACTTTATACTCTCTAGTGCATTTATTTTTCTTTTCAGATTTACTATTAAAATGCTGCTTGTTATGGTATAACTCCTGAATGTGCATTTGGTAGCTGTCCCATAATAAGTGGAAAAGGGGAATCCCTTATATCTAAATAATATTAAATATGTGGCTCTGTTGTGAACATACAGAACTTACAGTTATTTATAAGGGTTAGTCCATCACATAATTGTGGGGAATAAGGGATAAACCATAACTGCAGTGTAAATATGTTATATCAAATGAATCCATTGATAAATTGAGCTATTAAAGTTTAAAATGGGAAGTCAGACAGTCTATTGTATGTTCCAGTGTGAGATGATAGGAGTGTCACCTGTGGCAGCTTCAAAGAGCCCCTGCTGTGAGATATGGCCTGGCCTGGCATGGAGTTTGACACCTGAATAGACTTTTAGGAACCGCTCATCATGGTGTCTGGATCACAGAGCCCATCTGCTAACTTGGCTATACTTTATATAGAAAAATAGAATTCAGTTTTAAAATATGCCAATTAAAATCAATAAAAGTAGTGATCAACCACATATTCCTCCATAGTATGATGAAGGGCAGCTGATATGTCAAATTCAGAATTCTGCCCCACAGAGAAGTTGAGGAAATAAGTATAAGCTTTACGGTTACACTGTATCTGGGCATGTTCGATATCAAGAAATAGACAAATTCATAGGGGATTTATTAATAATAAAATTGGATCTGTGTGACGCTCCACAGAAAAGTTAGGTCACTTAGTAAAATTGGTTAGTAAATCAGGCAACATGTGAATGGTGAATGAAAAAAGTGTCACAGGCCACAACCCCTGGAGGTAGAAAGAGGTGTGGAAGTGTCTTTAAAAAGCTGAGACCAGGTACAGCAAATTGTAAGACTTTTAGGGAATCTATTCACATTGATAAGCTGTCCATCTTCCAAGCCAATTTTCCTTGGCCAGAATATACCACTTATATGTGAGTTATGCTCTGAATTCAATTCCTTTTATTTTAAACTGTTTTTGCTTGTGCATGTTATGTCAATTTATTAATTGTTTATTAATTATTTTTTATATCTGAATGCTCTGCACTTTTGTATATTAAATCTATAATTTAATATGTTATGTCCTTGATACGCTAATGAATCCATTAGCCTGTTAAGAGAAAATAGCTTGACCAAGTTAACCCTTTGAATTCCGGTGTGTGATTTGTTGATACACAAACTTAGTGTGTGCTTGTATTTACATTGGTGTAACAGTCTGGAGGTGTGAAGAGTTAGCCCTTTGTTTACTGGTGGGGGCCTTGTTAGCCTGTAATAGCTAGAAGCCTTGTGCGCTAGTGTGGGAAAGGGTATTGGGGTCCTAGTGCCCATATTCAATATAGGGGTGTGAGAGCGCTGTGTGGGGGCAATTCAGTTGGTCTATATCCTGTGTCCTGTGTATTAGGTAGAGAGAGACTGCAGGCTGGAGTCGTATGTGACCTTATACAGCAAACACCCAAAAGTCACGGCAGCTGGGAGCATGTTCGTTACAGGCTCCATAAAACAAATAGAATTTTGACATATCTCCTGTACCTTAAAGTGTAAAGTGTAGTAAGGAACACCCGTTACTGTGTCCAAACTACCACCATTTCAGGGTGTGCCATGACTTTGGGGCCAGGCGATGGAGGTTTATTGATGTGCTTATCACTCCTACCTGTTATGTCCCTAACATGTTGTGGCGAAACAAGGAGTTAAACTTGCATTACCATTGTTGTACCTTGTTTCCCACATGAACCTGACTGTGGTCAGGGTATATTTTATCCCTTTACAATCCACATTCACTCCTATGGATAAAGAGAGGTAATTACTGGGCATGTTGAAATAAAGGTTAAGACTTCCCAGACCATCTCTCCTTCAAAAAGACAAATTATGTTTCCTCCTTGTATGTGTATACGATGCCATGTGTACTGTGATTTTATGTATGTACATTTAAATGGTACACACTGGGGGATTCTGATCCCACAAAGACTGTTTATTATGTTTCCTCCTTGTATGTGTATACGATGCCATGTGTACTGTGATTTTATGTATGTACCATGTAAATGGTACACACTGGGGGATTCTGATCCCACAAAGACTGATCCAAACACCGCCGCCTGCAAAGGAGCACAAAGGGCCGGCTCTTTCCATTGCAAGTATGGGGGCTACCAAACTGTCAGCCAGACTCCACCAGTCAGTCTCGAACTTGGTAACCTGCAAAATGCACTTAATGGGTTAATTCAGGGAGGGTGCAATCATTAAATATGTCAGCGCTGATTAGGCTCCTTTCTTCATCTCCATTGTGGGAACCCATTATCTATAAACATAGTGGAGCCGCTGCTGGCAGGGGACCTGTAGAGTGATTGACAGCTCCTGGGTGCCAGTATAGCCCCCAGAGATAACAGAACCAACTGGAGGACCAGAAGAGGGAGTGCTGTTCTATACCCAGAGAACACAAACATAGGCACTGGAGCAAGAATAAAAAGCCATGTCCAAGACTGAGGATGGGATATGGCTATGAAAATCACTGTGATTTGTGATTCACAATGTCCATTCCATTCATATTTCGTTTTATAAACATACATATACAAGTCATAGCTTTATCGTAACTTTTGCAAGGCTGGACAAGACTTATTTTGTGACGGACTGTCGCCTTGAATGAAATAAACATTGAAATGGCCTTTGGCTGTGTTTTGCTGGTGCCATCTACCATTGTATGTGGTGATCACATGTTATGCTGTTAAGTATTGGGTCCACTTGGAGTATAAATAAGTGATCACAAGAGGACTGTTTAGCAATCTCTTCTGTACATTACATCTGGGTTTGCTCTCCGTTGTTTAAGAAAGTCCATTGAAATGTATATTTTCAGGGATTTCCCGCACATACTATTTAGATGCTTGTTCCTATTTCACAACCTAGAAAGCTAAGTAAACACACTGGGGTAAATGTATGAAGCTCCGGGTTCTTCAACACCCGTGAGTTCGGCGTCTTCAGTGCTTAAATTTAAAGCGGCGCTGCCTTGTAAAGGGAAACTTCCCTTTACAAGGCAGCGCGGCTTTAAATTTAAGCGCTGAAGACGCCGAACTCGCGGGTGTTGAAGAACCCGGAGCTTCATACATTTACCCCAGTACTATCTCTTTAAATCAATATATTTCCGTATCTGTTGTTATTCATTCTCAGTTGAAGATCCATAAATGTACCAGGGAACTTAGGTTTAAGTGAAGCTGAAAGCATTTCATTTATAGGAATCACGGAGGCTTGAAGACAGGACTGGTTACTAGTTATGACTCCTGGTGGACTGTCAAGAATCGGAAGCAATAGAGAATGACTGTGAAGACCTGAGCTCTTCTTCCCTCATCCTCACTACCTGTAGGTCTAGTGGAGGTGTGTGCCCGCTGAAAGCAGGGTGACCTTTCAGCAGGACTGCTGCCTTGCCGGCAATGAGAGTGAGAGATCCAATCTGTCCAATGGACTGTGTCTGAGATGGATACTTCAGGGATTAACTAGAGAGACTTCTTGTAATGTGTTTTTTCTTCTATTTTATTTTACAGTGTGATTATTTACCCTCTGCTTAAAAGAACTATAGCTCTGTTGGTGAATATTTGTTTCAAATAAACTTATTTATTTTCTTATTCAACTTATTAAGTATTGTTTTGTGAGATATTTTACTGGGTTTGAAAAACTTTCACACCGCTCCCAATGTTTGGGCAGGTGATAGTCTGCATAGTAGCCTGGTAAAATGCTGTTATTGTGTGGAAGTTTGTTACGCTTTGGAAAATAGTCTGTAGGTGCCCCCGTATTGTGACATATGTTTAATACTTACTCATTTTGTAACAGCTATGTGATGATACCTGCAGGGTATCACATAGTTAGGCCATACTTGCCTACTTTGGGCAAGTTCTTTCTGGGAGGGGGCGTGATGCGACCAAAGGCGTAATTTTGCCCCCGCCCCCCCGCAGCGGGGCCTAAATGATGCGAATTGCATCATTTTGTGACGGCACTAGTGGGATGCGGGAGATTTGCCAGCTCTCCCCGGAGTCCGTGAGACTGACCCGAATTTCAGGAGTCTCCCGGACATTCCGAGAGAGTTGGCAAATATTAGTTAGGCACATAGGCACAACACTGTTTGTTGGCCTACAATGTTGTGGGCCAACCTCATAAGTGTTGTCATTCTTGTTCTATCATGCAAATTGTATACATTTCAAATAAAAGTTTTATTGTAAATCTATATATTGCACATCTGTCATATTTACATGTGCAAACAAAGTATTCTCACCATAAAAGTTTTAGAATTTACAATCCAATGTAAAAAAAAAAAGTAAATATCTCCTCTCCTATAGTGGATTCAAGCCGTAATGTCATTTAGTTCACTTACTTTCACTTCTTAGACTTAAGGCAAAGGCTTAAATGGGTTTTTATTATCCTATCTTCATAGGCTACGTTCCCTAACATGTGCTACCCTTTACTTTTTCTCTTAAAAAAAAATAAAAAATGTGTGATTTACCACTATTTTTATGGTCAAACTACATTACTTGCATAAATCTTTTTACAGTCTGAACTAAAAAAAAGTATATATAAAAATAAATAAAATACTGCAGCTGCTCCTGTTAAGACATCCAAACCTAATTAATTGCAGAAGCTATTGCTTCTCCCTAATCCATAACACATCCATTCAGGCTCTTAGTGAAAACTTCATGACAAAAATTCCAAATAATTGTATCTGTAGTCTCGGAAGAACGCATATAATGAGTACGCCAGAAAATGTGTAAAGATAAAAAAAGAACCTTAATTGAACTCAGAAAAAAAAACTTAAAAAAATAATAATTTTAAAAAGCAGATAAAGTTTGTTCAGACAATGTTACTTTTCGGCTGAACAAATCTTTACAGGGCTTTTGTCTTGCCATGCTCATTTTTTCATATATATATATATATATATATATATATATATATATATATATATATATATATTTTAAGGGCTTATGACTTCATTTGCACATAAGTATGCATTCTGGCACATTGTAAAAGCCTTGAAACCTGCATTGCATTTATTTTTAGGTTTGGATAGGCAGATTGGGGGTATTCACATGCAGGAGCAGTACGATGAGTGCACACTTTAATATATATTTATTTTTTAATCATGACAAAGATGGAAGTCATCATTACCAACTTATATGCATTCAGGTTGCTCCAATTATTGCTTTTTTTCATGTGGCCTGATGTATCCTTCATTACTGAAATTTACAGCTGGAGGGGTTATTACTAGAGATGCTCACTGACCCCTGTTTAAGTGTTTTTGGTTTTGGTTTTGGATCTGGATTAGCTTCGTGTTTTGGTTTTGGCAAAACCACCCTCATGTGTTTTGGTTTTGGATTTTTTAGAAAAAATACTAAAATATGTTAAAATCACATAATTTTGATCTTTTTTTGATCCTACATTATTGTTACCCTCAATAACACTAATTTCAAGTCATTTGCAGTCAATTTAGACCACTTCACAGATCACAATATTATTTCCATACACTTTCGGACAAATACTGCAGCGACCTGGCTGGATGGTAAGCGACAGAGCAATGACACAAACACACAGCTGTTCCTAGCACATCTACGACACATTGGCACACAGCAGTGGCAGAAAAGATAAATGGGGGCCCAGCCACCCTCCCACCCTTCATGATGTTGGATCTTTAAAAGGAATTCAAAACTCGCGAGATCCGAGATCCGATGACGTCACAATGATGTTTTGCCTCGTTTTCAATTCCGAGAGAGCGCAACTGTACCAAGCCGAGCCGGCTCAGTACTCGGATCCCCTAAGTTTGGGTGTGTTCGGTTCTCGAGGAACCGAGCCTGAGCATCTCTAGATTTTACCTTCAATAACCCCTATTATGTATAGGACAGAGTGAAAGAACAACATTGGGGTGTTTAGAAAATCAACAATTTATCTCCCTTGCAATGGCCATCAATCTTTCACAGCGAAACCTTTTGCTGATGCCAAGAGAGCAGTAAAAAAATACCTCTCAGTCTATTCACTTTTCCCAGAGAGAGACTGTATGGCAGGAGCTTGTACAAGTATTTTATTTCCTAGTAGCTATACAAAATATCCTGGATATTAGCGATTGCCCTCATGTGGCACTCACAACACTGGAATGGAAGAATCTTTCAGAAACCATGAAAACTTCCATTCCATGAATGAGCAGGTTGCGTGTGATGCTCACCAGAAAATACTCAATGTTGTTCAGTTTCCCAGAATCATATCATGGTTCCTATCGGTGGTACTCGCTATTCCGACACTTTTAAAACCGACAATGAGAAGATAGACTAAACAGTTCTGATTACAATAACATAGACATGGTTTAAAAACAGATTTACATTAAAATAGACAGAGGACATTTACGAACACACTGTAATGCAGACTGGTATAAATTGCGAGCATACTGAAAGGCGGCACTTAACTTTGAAATCACTAAAGAGAGCAACATTGAGATTTCGGAACTTAAAGAGGCAATGTCAGGATCCAGCAACTGGAGAATTTAGTCTAAGCTTTAGATTTAGGGTTAGGATTAGGGTTAGAGTTAGGGTTAGGGTTATGGTTAGCGTTAGGCGCCGGGTCCTGCCATTGCCGCTTTAAATTCCGAAATCTCAATGTCGCTCTGTTTAGTGATGTCAAAGTTAAGTGCTGCTTTTCAGTATGTTCGCAAATTATATCAGTCTTTATTACAGTGTGTAGGGAAATGTTTATGTTAATGTAAGTCCGCTTTTAAACCATGTCTATGTTATTGTAATCAGAATTGTTTGGTCTATCTTCTGGCTGTCAGTCTTAAAAGCGTTGGAATAACGTGTCCAACCCCCACACAATAAAAAATAAATAAGCAAAACGAAATACAGATAAGTAGGGGCCCCAAGGAAATAACAGAATTAACAATAACAATACAAGAAGAGATAACAGAGAAAGCAACCAGATAAGAAGTTACAACTAGAACAAAAAAAATCTTACAAAGAGAATGAGGAGATAGAGAGGGCCAAGCACGTGAGGGCTAACATTCAAGTGGAGTAAGGAAGTAACAAAATGATAGGGGTGGAGGGAAGTGAGAGGAAGAAGTAGGTAGAGCAAGAGGAGGGAGCTGTTTAAATTGGGGCAGGGTAGCAAGTGGAGTTAATAGGTGTGGACAGAAAGGAGCAGCAGGTGGGATTTTGTTAGGATTAGACAAGGTAGGCAAGTGTGAAAAGATGAGTTTTGAGGGAGCGTTTGAAAGATTCAAGGTTGGGGGTGAGTCTGGTTGGGGGTCAGGGAGTTCCAAATGTGGGAAGAAGTGAAGTCCTGAAGGCTGGGAGTGTTAGGTGGTGGCAGGAGAGGAGAAGTGTCGAAGGTCATTGACAAAATATAGCAGGTGAGGAGTAGAAGAGTATTTATAGACCAGGTCAGAGATGTAGAGACGAAGATGGATTGAAGAGGGCTTTATAAGTGAGGGTAAACAACTTGAATTGTATTCGAGAGGGGGTGGAGAGTTAATGGAGGGCTTTGCAGAGACACAGTGGTAAAGAAATAGCGATATTTTAGTCGCAATGCCGCATTCAGGCCAGAGGGGAGAAGATTGCAATAATCAAGGTGGGAGATAACAAGAGCATGGATGGTAGTCTTGGTGGCAGTCATGGATAAATAAATATAATCTGGCATTTTTTTTGTAGGAGATACAGAATATGGCCATACCTTGCGCCTCATGTCATTTGATAATTCTGTTACGGCAGCCAAACAATGTTAGCGAGCAGCGCACATCAGTACCAGAGGAAATATAAAATAAAATGCGTCTTTGGGATCTTTAAAAGCCATTTCCAATGACAGATCTGGTTCTATGCTGCTATACTCACCTTCTAAGGTTTGTGACATAATTGATGGTTACTCTATTTGGTTGTACAACCAAATATCTGATCTGCGGGGAGATTTCAATTCTGGGCAGAACAAACATAATCGGTGAAATTCTGCACAGAACATTATAGACTAAATTCCACCGAACAATGTGTGAAATTCTGCAGATAATTGCGGATTACAGTTAATATTTTGTGGAACAGTTTTGAATATTTTGCACATCTCGGGGGATATTCAATTGTCGGCGGAAACGCAGAATATCTCGTGGTCCGGGCATTATTACTGTTATTACGGTAATAGTGTGCGGAAAAACCATTACTACGGTAATTTTCTCGCTGGATTTTAGCTCGCAGTTCCCTGAGCCGCGAGCTGAAATCCAGCTAACTACTACCGTAATAACGGTAGCAGTTTTTACGCGGCGGGATTTCAGAACCATTGAATACCCCCCCTCTACTTATAACAAAGGGATTACACTGTGCAAAATAAAATAAAAAACAAGTTATTTTACTAGTCATTGCATTTTCATAAACTGTGTCCAAGTAAACAGCACACATGCAACAAATAAATCATAAACCTTAACCGCACATCAGAAGAAAATGACAAATCTGAATATTAGTATGTGGTAGAAAAGGCAAAACAAAAATCCATGCTTAAAAAATAATTGCAGAAGAAATTAAATGAAACCTTGTGTTGAGCATTCACAGCAGCGAACTAGTCAACGATAGCGAGTCTATAAAAAGATCTAGAGCTAAATGAGACACAGTCCACAGATTAGATTTGGGTTGGAATGTATCCAGAAGATCAAGCTATTCTACATGTCGGCTCATGATAAGAAATGCCTATCAATTATGTGAGGAAAACAGATTTACATTTTCATCACAAATGTCCTGTGAAGAAGCTGATGCGCCATCTGCTCTCCAAACAAGGTCATTATAGCATAGCACTTAAACGGCATTGTTTTAGAAGGAAACAGAAGGAAAAAAAAAAAGAAGTAAAAAAGAAAATAGCTAAATCCCAAAGCATCGCTGAATGTTAAAGTTAATCTCTGAAAAATGAAAGCTTGAAAGATAAAATTAAGAGGCATTTTTGATAGCATGGGACAAGATCGTCATTTTTGGATAGTGGATCATAAAGCCATTGACTGTAATTTGAAACATCTATTTCTACACATAAATTCCTTCTTGCATGATGGTACATTTACATCAATAGTTGGCAGAGTTTATGCTGAGTGGACATACTATAGACCCCATATTAGATAGAGTTTTCCTGTTTTTTAGTTGGTTCAGAGCAAACATGGGCTCTAATGTGTTTTGAACCTACAATAAAATCTATCCTACACCCAGGACACAGACAAAATACAGCAAAGGGACTGACTAAGTATTCAGTCTGCTAAGAATTAGCACAATGTGCTCTCCAACACGCAGTATGCCCAGGACTAAAATGGCAAAGGGAGTGCTCAGAGTCTGCAAATAATTAGTGCTCTCCAACACGCAGTATGCCCAGGACTAAAATGGCAAAGGGAGTATTCAGAGTCTGCAAAGAATTAGCACAATGTGCTCTCCAACACGCTGGATGCCCAAGACTAAAACGGCAAAGGGACTAAGTGCTGAGAGTGTGCAAAAAATTAGCACATGTTACAAGTCGCGTCAGTGCCAAACCACCGCAACTCACTAGACACGGCGTGGGCACCGGTCCTTGTGAAAACCAATACTTACGTCATTCTCAAAACTTTTGGCCATGACTGTACACTCTTCGATGAACTGAAATTGACCACTATTTCTCTAAGATTGACCTTTGGGGCGGCTACAATCTGATTTGGATTACAAAATAAGAGATGAGTGGAAAACAGCCTGTGATACCCACTCAGGCCTTTACGAGTATTTGGTTATGCCGTTCGGCCTCTGCAATGCTCTTGGTGTGTTTCAAGATTTTTCATTAGCCCTTAGGGGCTTGTCTAAATAATTAGGGGGCTGCTGGTATAGGAGCTCGCCCCTAGGCTGCCATTGGTCCATTCCTGAATATAAGGCAGGGAGGGCTTAGCCTCCCTGCCCGTTATAGCGTTCAGTTCCTGGCTCCTGACCTGCTCCTTTCTACTTTGCTTATTCCTGGATTGGTTTCTGTGTATGACCTTTTGGCTTATGTTCCTGGACTTCTGATTATTTGCTCATGACCAAGACCTTTAATTGTGACTCGGATACCCTTCTTTGCTGCTGGCCCTGATCTTTGCCTGAGCCCGGCTTCGCTGATTGCTCCTGCCCTTGGACCCTGGCTTGTTCCTGATCACGTTGCCTGCTGTCATCATCTCCTATTCCCATGTTGCGGCATTACTCATAAGCTTTCCATACATTGAGTTTAAGACCTGGGGTCATCTGAGTACCTGTGAGCATATCCAGCTCTACGGGAAAGGCGGCTGCTATAGGTGAAGACTTCCGACGATAGTTTGTACATAGTAGCTTATGATAATACCTGGTAGCCGTAACAGCACAAAGTGCTCTTCAACACACAGGATGCCCCGGACTAAGTCACAAAGGGGATAAGTGCTCAGAGTCTGCTAAAAATTAGCACAATGTGTTCTCTAACCCACAGGATAGCTAGGAGTAAAATAACAAATGGAGTACTCAGAGTCTACTAAGAATTAACACAGTTATAATTGCAGCATTTTATGATTCATTTACCATGCATTTGATGCATTTTGGGATTTTTAAATGTTTCTCCTATGACCCATGCCTCATGTTTATCTTTCAGATCCTTGCTGGGATTGACTGATCACCGAGGCTTGAAATTAACTATTAAAGACCTAAGACATTCTCTGCTGGTTAAGTACTTATAAAAAACAAAAGTACAACAAAGTGAAAAATAACACATTGTTTATAGGTCAAGTAACTACATCATACTTTACATAATGTACACTTATTTGATGTCACTGTGCTCAGGAGAAATATGTGGTTAATTTTCAGGGTAAGTTTCTGAAGTTGAACTAAATGTGTAAAAGTATCTATGGGAATAATCAAGAAACAGTGCAAATTTTTTTTTTATTTCTTCTTGATTTCTCTGTGCACTGTGCTTAAAATAAGAACATGCCACTCAAAAAATAATGTGAAATTCACTTGGGAGCACAAAAGTGCTTAAAAATCATTGTTACTTGAACAGACACAAATGGCCTGATTCACTAAGGCACACAACCCAAAAGTATTGTGTTTTGTTTAAAAAAAGTATACGTAATTTGGGCATACTCATATCCATATTCAACTACAAGCGGATCTGAAGATACATCTCTTGTTGAATATGGGTCTAGGTACACTCTGCTCTGACACTGCTGTATATGTACAAAGCATATGTGGAATATAAAATCCTAGCAGAACGCAGAAAAGAAATACAAAAGCATTAAATTATTGTTATCTGTTAATAATATAGTCATTACCTTTTTAAAAAAGTGTTTTTTTTTCCCATTTTTTCCAATGAAATACATTAATCAGGATGGTATTAATGTCTATTGTACATCAAATGCATGTTTACATTTGCTTTTGATTACAAACACATGCATGCATACGTGACCATCCTCACTATCATTTGGACCTTTCACCTGACCAGTAGCTGGTATAAATGATATGACAGGTAAACACGTACCTTAGAGATGTCCAAAGCTTGAATCACATGATCTCGTGCTTGGCACTCTCTTACTGTACATTGACTATGTGGAAACGCCCATTGCCCTCCCCTTCCGCCCATGAAATCTTAGCCTGTAGCAAGTGTCCTTTGACTTGAAGATTAATTGAATACACTTACATTCTTTGCATTCTCTGGCGCATAGTTAATTTCTTGTCATACGCAGGGCAATTTAACGCAAAATACAGCACATATCGGCATTTGCGTTCCGTTTTGAATCATTCAGGCCCAAATGTTTTAATAGTCTACTCCAGTGGATTCCAAACATTTTTAGTTCAAGGCACCCTTAGGGTCTCCAAAAAATTTTCAAGGCACCCCTAAGCCAAAATAATTGCCAAGTAACCCCCTCCTTGCTTATCACTGGCCAAGGCACTCCTGTGAGATCTCCAAGGCACCCCAGGGAGCCTAGGTGTACAGTTTGGGAACCACAGGTATACTCTACACTAAAATAAAATATCATGTGATATACAGTGTGTACAGTCTAAATAGTGTGCTGAGCATAAAAATTGCTCAGATATTATGACAATCTGGCAATTTTTGTGCCACATTTGAAAATGTCTAAAATATTTTGCTAGTTTCAGGGACCTGGGTTTTGATGGCCCTCCCCATTCTGAAATATTCTGAAATATGGGCAAAAGAAAAATAACTGAATAGAATTATAACACAATACAAAGCTTTACAACAACATTTTTGAGGAAATCACTGATTAGTAATACGTGTGACACATCATTTTTCAAAGGTCGATGCCTTGGTAACTCCACTCAGGGAGACCCAGTAACAAAATTTAAAAGGATAGGATGGGAGGACCTCCCAGGGCCCAGAGCAGTAGGATGACACATGGCTTCAGCCTCATACATCGAATGTATGGGCCTAACAAACTAACTGACCGATTAGTTGACCGCAAAATGGGTGTGTAAATGTGTGGACCAATAGCGGACAACCGGTAGCTTTCTATTGGTCCACACCCCCCAGGCTGAATGCACAGAACTGGGTGCACCGAGGCCAAGACTCCCACTTAGTGGCCCTGGACACTACAGTTGTACTTCAGACAGGAGAAGGTGGAGGCACAATTCTTAACTGTATCATAGCTGATTAGGTTTATTGGTGCCTGGATTTGCCACGGCTTTGGCTGTTTAGAGGCAAGATGGCCTGACTCTTTGGGATAATTGTGAAGTCATTATAAACCAGTCTTAGGCATGTCGTTCCCGCTATGGTGAAACTACAGGTATGCTGTAACCTGTTGTTCCGTCAGAGCTGGAGAGTCACAGTTTATCTAATACTTCTAATCTAGACCACATATGTGGATTTAAGGAGAAGTATGAAATGTATTATATATATATATATATATATATATATATATATATATGTAAATAATTATGAAAAAAAATCGATCTGTGAAAAGGTAATTTGCTACTATGAAACAAAAATTAATAGGACTATAAATATAATGATCTCATATGAATTTCAGAGTTGGGAAATGATTATAAAAACTTGGCTCCAGCCTGCCCGCAGCTGTACGTATGGTTTGTATGTATGGCCTCCCAAGCCTCTAGGGTGTAATCCTTAGAGCAAGGGAGGTCTTGCAAGTGTAAGATCCTACAAATATTTATATATATATATATATATATATATATATATATAAATGTATATGTGTGCATTGTGAAAAGCACGCTAAACAGAAATGGTGCTGACGCAGGTATACTGAACCACTTTGCTGTAGTTTATTCATCAATGTCAGGATGGTCGAAACCGCAACTCCTGTAGTTCCAGCTATTCACACAAACAAGCCCAGTTATTTAGAGTTACTTGTGACCCTGCTGCTCGCCAGACACACGGTCGCCTCACTAGCCACTTGCCACCGGCTGACATCAGTCGCCCCATTCACAAGACAGGTCCAGCTATTTAAGGCTCCTCCCCACCACTAACTAGCTAAATCACACCCATGCGCCCACCTGTGATCCTGTGATCTGTGTATAGTGAAGTGTGCAGAGTTAACCTTGTTTGCAGACTGAGCCTGCGGACTCCCAGAGAAACTATCAGGCTCTCTCTTCAGGCACTGCCCATTTTGCCACATGCCCCTTCCCGTAGCTTCATCAGCTCAGGTGAAGTTGGGAGTGCATGTTTATGGGAGAGAGTATCCGCTTTTCTATGCATAGCTCCTGGTCTATGCTATATGCTGAAATGCAAAGGCTGCAATGCCAAGAACCCTGGGTCACTCTGGCATTGACCCCTTTATTTATCTGCATCCATTTTAATGGAGCCTGCAGACTCCCAGAGGATCTATCAGTCTCTCCCTTCATGACCTGTGGTAAACTGCCCTTTTTTCCACAATAATATATATATATATATATATATATATATATATATATATATATATATATATATATATATATATATATATGTATATATACACAGTGGCTTAATGGTTAGCACTTCTGGCTTGCAGCACTGGGGTTATGAGTTCAATTCCCGACCATGGCCTTATCTGTGAGGAGTTTGTATGTTCTCCCTGTGTTTGCGTGGGTTTCCTCCAGGTGCTCCAGTTTCCTCCCACACTCCAAAAACATACATTCAACTTTCTCCACCATGCTATACTTTGATCAAAGTCAAACTGAAAATCTTAAGTGGTAATTGGGTGACTAACTGCTCCTACACATACCCGTATGGTTGTCTTGTTGACATTAGGTAAGGGATGTCCCTATGTGAAATGTTCCAGACATGGGTACTCACGATTTAGTAAAAACAAGTATGTGTGTGTGTAGGAGAGAGATAGGGAATGTAGGTTGTAAGTTCCAATAGGACAAGGACTGATGTGCATGATTATAAAGTATCTACAATATGATTGGCTCTATACTGGTGAATGTTTCCACTTTAGCAGAGCATATATATATATATATATATATATATATATATATATATATATATATATATATATATATATATATGTATATATATCCTGCTTTCCCTGTTCATTTAGCCAATGGAAATTAAATAGGTTATCAAAGTAAATGGGAGTCATTATACCGCATGTGAACCACATAGCAAACGCATAGCATATATATGTTTTTTCACATCTGGTTTGCTCTTGAGTTTACCGTAAATGCAACACTAGTTGGATACCAGCCTGAGAGCACTTGACCCACAGCCTTGCACTTTTATGTAATCACTGGACTCTACACTGACTTCCAATAACCCTAGAATTTACAGTAAGGAGTGTATCATTCAAAAATGTAATATAATATTTGGTCCATTAGTTATATAAACATTTTATATTTTCAAGTACAGGATAAAGGTCAAAGTTAAACGGCAAAAAAATGTTATTAAATAAGTGTTTTTGACCAGAATTAATGTCACATAATTCAAAAACGTTTCTGCTCCGGTTGCTAAGTAAATATTCTAGTACATGAAGTGAAAATGTCTTATTACTATCTCCTGCAGTGTAATAACTTGTTTTTTTTCTGGAAATAATGGGTTCAGAGTAGACTCCAACTAATATCTCAGTAAAGGATTATGTTGGCTAAAGATATAATTCATAATGTTCTGTTCATATTAACGTTCAGCACAGCAGGACATGGTCTCCGTGCAGTCCAGTTGTTTGGAAATGGTTATACAATACATTAGCGATAATGTGGATACATGTATCATATTGTCAGTTTTAAATATTTAGAATTTTACTGGTTATAGCATTATTATTCTAGGAACACAATATGGTCCATGCCACACATTATTAAACACTACTTAGGGACCTAGGGTCTTCTCAACAAGAAAAGCATATCCATATCTCCAAGTATTGCAGGTTCAAAAAATTTAGGGGTGTGCACCGGCCACTTTTAGTTTTTGTGTTTTGTGTTTTGGGTTCTGATTAGCTTGAGGTTTTGGGTTCTGATTTGTTTTGCCAAAACACCCGACGAAAGGTTTGGGTTCTGATTTAGGGTTTTGGGTTCTGATTTATTTGTAAAAAAGCATAAAAAGTGCTAAAATCCCGTTTTTTTGTTTTTTTTCACTCCTATGCTATTATTAACCTCAATAACATTCAATAAGAATCATTACCACTAATTTCCAGTCTATTCTGAACACCTCACAGCTATCTGGACTGCGTAGTGGAGTGGCCCAATTTGGTATCGGGGCCACAATACCTCCTCCAACTGGTCTGAATTCCACTGCACAGATGGCTGCTCCTACATCCTGTGCAGCATATAGAGGGTGTAGTTCGAGTGCGTCACTACCTCTTGTTTTCGACGATGACAGGTCATTTTCATTAATTTTTGATTTGGCAGCAACAGTCAACGTATTTTAATATCTGATACGCAACTATCTGGACTGCGTAGTGGAGTACCGGTGCCACAATACCTCCTCCAACTGGTCTGAATTCCACTGCACAGATGGCGGACACCGGATGCACGTCTAACACCAACATAGCTGTTAAGGCCGCAGTTATTTTTGGGTACAGCAGCAACAGTGAACGTAGTTTGACTTTTAAATAGCAGTACCTAGTATTTTTTGGTACAGCAGCAACAGTGAACGTAGTTTGACTTTGAAATATCAGTACCTAGTATTTTTTAACTTTTTTTATATATTTTTTTTCAATTATTTTTGTATAATTTTTGTATAATTTTTTTTATAATTTTTTACAATTATTTTTGTATAGGTTTTTTAAATTTTTTATAACTTTTGAATAATTTTGAAATAACAATGCCCTTAGCAGAACAGAGCACAGGACACAGGCAGCACCACTGGACTCAGCAGGACAGAGCACAGGACACAGCACCACTTGACTCAGCAGGACAGAGCACTGGACAAAGCACAAAGAACCACTAAACTGATCAGGAGCTCCCTAACTACAACCTCCCTCACGAGTGATCACAGCCAGAATGAAGATGGCGCCCGCAAGGTGAGTATATATGACATCCGAGTCTCGCGAGATCCGACGCGAGACTTGGATGCCATAGCCTCGGTTTGGCGCCCAGAAGTTCCCGAACAGTGCTCAGATCCCGTCGGATCCGCACTGTTAGGGTGGCTCGGATTTGCGGAATCCGAGCCCGCTCATCCTTAAAAAAATCAGGACGATTTTTTTGTCAATACCTTACAGCCATGATCAAATCACTACTGCGCCCAAACACGCCATATTTGATTAACTAACTGTCACGAGCCGCGGCGGTACTCACAGCCGCCACGGCTCGCTTCCTACCTGCTCCAGTGTCCCGGCCGTCACCATGACGACCGGGACGTCACTTCCCCTTCCTACCCGGCCGTTGCCAAGGCAACGGCCGGATGCCTGTTACATAGCACTGCATCCCGGCGCTGTTGGAAGCCGGGCGCATGCGCAAAAGTGGACACAGCCTGTGGGCTAATTAGGGGACTAGTTACAGGCATTAGCCTGCATCTGGGTGCACCTATCAGGAACTAGCCCTGATTGGTCTGGTGCTATGTTCTCATTAGTCTGCAGGGGTGCATGTAAGTTTTGATTGGGCCAACTATGTATATAAGGCAATGAGGTCTGCTGCCTCATTGCCGGTTATAGCGTTCTGTCCTCAGTCCTGCTGCCTGCTTGTGCTATCCATTTAGGTTCCTGTTACCTTAGATTTGACCACCCGTGTTTGACCCCTGCTTGTTATCGGACCTTTGACCCTTCTCTTCTGACCTTGACCTTTTGCCTGGAATTCGGATTTCGCTTCTCTGCCTGTGAGTTTGACCCTTTGCTTGCCCTTGGATATTGCTTCTGTGCCTGTGACCTTTGGACCTTGGATTTCTCTTATACTACAGTCCACCAATCACTCCACTTCTGGGAAACTCCTTTAAGTCAGTATACGCTACTCGACCCTCAGTCGGCCCGCAGCCCAGTCTGTCCCCACCACTAGGGGCTCCAGCAAACACCTGGCCTTCTGAGTAGTTCCCGAGTTTCACTGTACTGACTTGGGAGTTCCTAACATTATAACCGGCCAGGAAGATTGGTATCGTACGGCCATGGACGGAGAGGAGTCGAATCTGTCCCCAGCCCAGATTCTGGCTAACCAGATACAGGCGGTTTTTCAAGTGGTGCAGGCTTTATCCCAGCGCCTGGCAGTCCTAGAAGAAGCTTCCAGAGGCTGGCAGCTCCAGCAAGTTCCCGCTGGTGACACACCGGAGCCTAAGATGAATTTGCCTGACCGATTCTCTGGAAGCAGGCCAGCCTTCCGTAATTTCAAAGAGAGCTGCAAGTTGTACTTTCGTCTGAAACCACGTTCCTCTGGTTCCGAACAACAGAGGGTAGGGATCATCATCTCATTACTCCAGGGCGACCCTCAGTCTTGGGCCTTCTCCTTGCCTTCCACAAGTCCAGCCTTACAGTCTGTGGATGCCTTTTTTCAAGCGTTGGGGTTATTATACGATGACCCGGACAGGGTAGCCTCAGCTGAGGCTCATCTCCGGACGCTAAGGCAGGGACGTCGCTCAGCGGAAGAGTATTGTGCGGAGTTTCGGCGATGGTCCACTGATAGCGCTTGGAACGACCCCGCATTGCGAAGTCAATTTCGCTTAGGACTTACCGAGCAAATTAAGGACTCCTTAGTCCAGTATCCGATATCCGACACGCTGGAGAACTTGATGCAACTTGTCATAAAAATTGATCGTCGGATCAGAGAGAGGAAGGCTGAACGGGAGTCCTCTGTTCCGATGGACGTTTTCACTATCTCCAATAACACTCTGCCTGATTCCTCTGAACCCATGCAATTGGGCGCTTACCGTTTGCCTCCGGAGGAGCGCTCCAGAAGACGCTCACTTGTCCTGTGTATGTATTGTGGTCAGACAGGCCACTTAGTTCGCTCATGTCCCAATAAACCGGGAAACTCCAAAGCCTAAGTGCAGGTGAAGAGGTGCGCTTGGGTTTTCAGATTACCTCTTCAGAAAACTCTTTATTAGTCCCTGGACGTTTAACTTTCCGTGGGAGATCCATGGACCTGAAAGCTTTTCTTGACAGTGGTGCGGCTGGTAATTTCCTGGATATACATTTGGCTCAGACGCTTGATATTCCGCATATCAGGTTAGGATCAAGCATCACCACGTGTGGTTTGGATGGTAACCCCTTGCCTGGGGGAAGGATTCTCGCTAGGACTCCAATGACTGTAGGAGTTCTCCATACAGAGGAGCTCTCCTTCTATCTCATTAGTTGTCCCTCTGCTCCTTTGATATTGGGGTATCCCTGGCTTCGCAGTCACAATCCCCTTATCGACTGGAAAAGTGGAGAGATTACTCGTTGGAGTCTCGAGTGTTCCACGTCTTGCTTGACCCTGCCGCTTAGAATCTTACGGCCTAGTCCAGACTTGTTGCCGGTACCCTACCAGGACTTCTCTGATGTGTTCTGCAAAAGAAAAGCTGAGTCCATTCCAGCACATCGAGAGTATGACTGCGCCATTGATTTAGTCCCGGGTTCCAAGTTGCCCAAAGGGCGATTATACTCCTTGTCCATTCCAGAGACTCAGGCCATGGAGCTATATGTGGAGGAAAACCTGAAAAAAGGATTCATACGTCCTTCTAAATCTCCCGTAGGCGCAGGTTGTTTCTTCGTGTCAAAAAAAGACGGCAGTCTTAGACCGTGCATTGATTTCCGTGGACTGAATAACATCACTATTAAGAATATGTATCCGTTACCATTGATTTCGGTGTTGTTTGATCAATTAAAATCTGCCACTATATTCTCGAAGATTGACCTCAGAGGGGCGTACAATCTTATTCGAATCAGGAAAGGGGATGAATGGAAGACTGCCTTCAATACCCAGTCGGGACATTATGAATATCTCGTGATGCCATTCGGGTTATGCAACGCTCCGGCGGTTTTCCAGGACCTGATCAACGACGTTTTACGAGAGTTCCTGGGTAAAACGGTAGTTGTGTATCTGGATGATATTTTAATCTACTCGGAGTCTTTACTTCAGCACCGTCAGCATGTTCGACAAGTTCTGCTGAAATTGCGGGAACATCACCTTTATGCAAAAAGGGAAAAATGTGAATTTGAGGTGAGCACCGTGTCATTCCTGGGATATATCATCTCCTCAACAGGATTCGCCATGGACCCTGCCAAAGTTTGAGCAATCCAGGATTGGGTCCTCCCGACTAATCTGAAGGCGATCCAGAGGTTCCTTGGATTCGCGAATTATTACCGTAGGTTTATTGACTCTTTTTCCTCATTAGTAGCTCCTATCACTGCTATCACTCGAAAGGGAGCTAACCCAGCGAAGTGGCCTTCGGAGGCATTGGCGAGTTTCTCGGCACTCAAAGCCGCGTTCATTTCTGCTCCAGTGCTGAGACATCCTGATCAGGAAATTCCATCATTGTAGAGGTGGACGCTTCTGACATCGGTGCTGGCGCTATCCTTTCTCAAAAAGACCCAAGGAGCAAATAATTACATCCTTGTGCATTCTTTTCTAAAAAATTTCTAGCGGCCAAATGTAATTATGATGTCGGCAATCGTGAATTGTTGGCCATTAAGTTGGCACTGGAGGAATGGCGGCATTGGTTAGAGGGAGCTACCCATACCATCACCATCTTCACGGACCATAAAAACCTCCAATACATTCAGACCGCTAAAACTCTGAATCCTAGGCAGGCCCGCTGGGCCTTATTTTTCACCAGATTCAACTTCATTATTACATACCGTCCAGGTTCAAAAAATACTAAGGCCGATTGCTTGTCCCGAAGTTTTTTGGCCCATCATCCTCAGTCTCCGGACCCGTTGTCTATTGTTCCTACAACTGCTGTTCATCTTGGTCTCACCCAGGACCTAGGAGCAACCATCCGGCGCTTCCAGAGAATCGCTCCATTTCAGACACCGGTCAACAAATTATTTGTCCCCGTCCATTTAAGGAAATCTGGTCTCATTGAAGGCCACAACAACTGCTCTGCTGGCCATCCAGGAATCCGTAGGACTATTGAGGTTCTTTCTCGTTGGTTGTGGTGGCCCACCTTGTCAAACGATGTGGAGAATTATGTTCGGGCTTGTCCTGAGTGTGCTAAAAACAAGACCGATAGGAACCATCCTTTTGGGTTATTGTTACCTTTGCCGGCACCGAGCAGACCTTGGACCCATCTGTAGATGGATTTCATTGTTGACCTACCAGTATCCGCAGGACATAACACCATCCTGGTAGTTGTCGACCGGTTCAGTAAGATGGCACATTTTATATCTTTGCCCAAGCTACCGGATGCCAGGACCCTGGCCACTTTGCTTTTGATGCATATTTTTCGTCTTCATGGGACTCCTGAAGATATAGTATCAGATTGAGGATCCCAGTTTATTGCCCGGTTTTGGAAAGCCTTTTGTAAGTCCATCGGGATCTCTATCAGTCTGTCTTCAGCATATCATCCTCAGTCGAATGGACAGACAGAGAGGACGAACCAAGCTCTGGAACAGTTTTTGCGCATTTATGTGTCTAAATTTCACGACAATTGGTCCTCTCTCCTGCCCTGGGCAGAATTTGCGTACAATATTTCTTGCAATTCTACTATTCACACATCCCCGTTTTTCTGCAACTTCGGGTTTCACCCAAAATCCAATTCATTTTCTACTACTGTTCCCTGTGGAGATTCCGGAACGCCTGCTTTTACGGCCAGGCTAAGGTCCATTTGGAAAAAGGTGCATGCTGCACTAGGTCAAGCTTCCCGAAAATCCAAGATCTTCGCTGACCGTCACCCTGTTCATAGAAAGTGGGGGATCATGTTTGGTTATCCACACGGAACATCAAGTTGCGGCAACCTTGTAGGAAGCTGGGGCCCCGATACATTGGACCGTTTCCATTTGAGAGGAAAATTAATCCAGTGGCATTTAGATTGAAACTACCCACTTCCTTGAAAATACCTGCGACCTTTCATTGTTCACTTCTGAAGAAAGTCGCTGCTCCCAGTAAGTTTAATCGGTCTCTCTCTAACGGGCCCAGGCCTCTGATGGTGAACGGGGACCACGAATATGTTATTGAAAAAATCCTTGATTCTAGGAGGGTTCAGGGTCAAGTCCAATTCCTCGTTCATTGGAAGGGTTATGGCCCTGAGGAGCGTTCTTGGATACCGCAGAGACGTCTGCACGCTGGAAGACTCATTAAGGAATTTTTTAGGAAGTTTCCCACTAAGCCTGGATGTCGGGGTTCCTTAACCCCTCCTCAAGGGGGGGGTACTGTCACGAGCCGCGGCGGTACTCACAGCCGCCGCGGCTCGCTTCCTACCTGCTCCAGTGTCCCGGCCGTCACCATGACGACCGGGACGTCACTTCCCCTTCCTACCCGGCCGTTGCCAAGGCAACGGCCGGACGCCTGTTACATAGCGCTGCGTCCCGGTGCTGTTGGAAGCCGGGCGCATGCGCAAAAGTGGACACAGCCTGTGGGCTAATTAGGGGACTAGTTACAGGCATTAGCCTGCATCTGGGTGCACCTATCAGGGACTAGCCCTGGTTGGTCTGGTGCTATGTTCTCATTAGTCTGCAGGGGTGCATGTAAGTTTTGATTGGGCCAACTATGTATTTAAGGCAATGAGGTCTGCTGCCTCATTGCCGGTTATAGCGTTCTGTCCTCAGTCCTGCTGCCTGCTTGTGCTATCCATTTAGGTTCCTGTTACCTTAGATTTGACCACCCGTGTTTGACCCCTGCTTGTTATCGGACCTTTGACCCTTCTCTTCTGACCTTAACCTTTTGCCTGGAATTCGGATTTCGCTTCTCTGCCTGTGAGTTTGACCCTTTGCTTGCCCTTGGATATTGCTTCTGTGCCTGTGACCTTTGGACCTTGGATTTCTCTTATACTACAGTCCACCAATCACTCCACTTCTGGGAAACTCCTTTAAGTCAGTATACGCTACTCGACCCTCAGTCGGCCCGCAGCCCAGTCTGTCCCCACCACTAGGGGCTCCAGCGAACACCTGGCCTTCTGAGTAGTTCCCGAGTTTCACTGTACTGACTTGGGAGTTCCTAACACTAACACCACTAAATCACTACCCCCTGCTCCTTTTGAATGCTTTAACTCAGGACGTAGGAAAACGGAACTATTGGTGGGGGTATGCATGTATGTATAGGACTTAGGAAATTCTGTTCACTTTATTTATTTATTTATTTATTTTAATACTTTATTAAATATTTCTATTTGTTTTTTAAATATTTGTTTTTGAGCTCTATACTGTGCATGTTTTACTTTTCCTGTTCAAAATGTTCCTCTTTATAAAGCTACATGCTATCTTGTATTATTAGAAACCTAAAACGCTGAATGAATAACATACTCTCACTAATCCAGTGTTTTTTAATGTCCCCACAGTGCCCCACATGAATGCCCCACCTCTGACATGGAGGAGAAGCAGCCAACTGACTTTTACCTGTGAAGCTCTTGGCTGCTGTTCCTCAATTTCAGTGATGTGCTGAGAGAGTGGCGCAAGGCTATGATGTCATAGCCCAGCGCCACTCTCTCGATGCCATAGGTGCTGACCAAACCTAGTGTTTCCACATTAAACCAGCCTCAAATGCCCCCTTGTTATACCATCATTGCCCTCATATTACTTGTTTCCAGTGGCTCAGACAGTGAACCAGCTTCAAGCACCCCATGTTATCCTAGCAGTACCTGCAATTTACCAAATTGAGGGTACTGTTAGGTATTCAAACACTAAACCAACCTCCAGTCCTCTCATCATCATCATCATTATTTATTTATATAGCTCCACTAATTCCACAGCGCTGTACAGAGAACTCACTTACATCAGTCCCTGCCCCATTGGAGCTTACAGTCTAAATTCCCTAATATAGACACACACTCACACCCAGACACAGACAGAGAGGGAGAGACTAGGGTCAATTTAAATAGCAGCCCATTAACCTACCAGTATGTTTTTTGGAGTGTGGGAGGAAACCGGTGCACCCGGAGGAAACCCACGCAAACACAGGGAGAACATACAAACTCCACACAGATAAGGCCATGGTCAGGAATTGAACTCATGACACCAGTGCTGTGAGACAGAAGTGCTAACCACTAGGCCACTGTGCTCTCAAGTAATATAAGCTTCCAGTACTGCATTATAACACATTATACTGATCCATATTATAACAGGTCCAAATATTACACCAGTCTCCAGTGCATCCATTTTATTCTAGCCTCAAGTACACCCATAGTACACCTGCAGCCAGTACCTGACATACTACCACCCAATGCTCAGTGCCATTGCTCACACAGAAACAGGGGTAGCAGTTTTCGTGTCACTCTCCAGTCTCCAGTGACATTGCTCAGTGCCACTGCTCATACAGAAACAGGAGGGGAAGCAGCGTTCTTGTCACCTGACAAGACCTTGGCTCCAGCCGGATGGGTACTCAGACAGCCACCTTTACGAACTGCGAAAAGGCCAAAGCACAATAGAAAATCTGCTCTTGGTGTTCCAGGCGCCTTCATTCCAGCCCAGAGCATAGATTTATAGAGCAATGTAGCAGCTGTGCGTTATATTGGGGGGCAGAGCCTCACTACCTAGTGTATGGTATGATGTGACGACAAAGAAAATGTTGCCCATACTGTCGACAATCAGAATGTAGAGCCAGTTAAATAAAATGTTGACATTATGACTTTTGACAGGTTGTAATGTCGACAGTCACAATGTCAATAGAAAGCATTCAATTTAAAGCGGCAATGCTGACACTACTGGAGATGCTACAGAATAAATAAATAAATAAATAAATAAGCGGGTGGCAATGCTGTTGGCGCTACCTTAACAAAACAATCAATAAAATGTCAGTAAATACATTTTTTAAAAAAAACAATGTTCCACCCACCAAACAGCGTAAACATAGTGCTGCCAACCTAGGCTGGTACTAGAAAAGTTGGGAGGACAAAAAGCATGGGATTCCCCCGATTTTACTAGTACCAGCACTAGGCATTGTCAACCCAGGGCTGGTGGCACTATAGCAGAGGAACCCACAGCATTGGGTCCCCCTGCCATAATGACAAACCAGCCTTAGCTGGTCAGATTGGGGCTGGATTCCCTAGCCGACTACCCCCCCTACATATAATGTAGACTGACCCAATGTTACCTGACCCAATGTCACCTGTCACCACAAATTTATGAGACAAGTGGCTATGGGCAGCACGGTGGCTAAGTGGTTAGCACTTCTGCCTTACAACACTGGGGTCATGAGTTCAATTCCCGACCATGGCCTTATCTGTGTGGAGTTTGTATGTTCTCCCCGTGTTTGCCTGATAACAGTGAGTTCTCTGTACAGCGCTGTTGAATTATTGGCGCTATATAAATAAATGGTAATAATAATAATGTTTATTATTAATGAACTGGTTGGTTCTCAAGTGGCAACTTTTTTTATTTATTCCCAAAAGGTAGTTTAATAAGAATTTATGTGTGGGTGGAGATAGTTTTTACTTGCCAGTACTTTTAATAGATCTTGCGCTCCATTTTGGAGTTTATTTGAGTACTTTTTGTTTTTCAATGGAAATGGGCAATCTAGATAGGCCATGTGGTTTTTATCCATCATCAAATTATATGTTTCTTTTGTTTCTGTTCCATTAGTATGGAGAATGGGAACCATTTACTTAGATGAGTGGAGTGATAGGTTTCTGCTAACTCCTTACCGCTCAGTTCCACAAAATCGTTGTATACATAAGCTCCTGAACCAGGCCATACACATGTCAGCTTTTACTAAGGGGATGGGACATATGCTGGTTAGATTTAATACAATATAGTAACACTTTCGTTATTTATTGGCATATTGTATAGCTCAGCAGCACGGTTATTGATAAAGTGCTTCCTCTGTATTTTACATCCTTACTTACCACCAGGTATAATGTCTGCATAAAAGCATTTGAAAGTATTGATTTCATTATATATCACCCTCGCAATGACATCGCTCTTCTATAACACCAATTTTAGCCCAAGGTTTAAGCTGGCATTATAAAGAAGGAGTACTGTGTATGTACTGTATATCCAACTGCGAGCTTAGTTAAACCCCATAACAACAAATGAATTTAGAATTTATAACAGGGTCATGGAACGTTTGCTGATTTAATAAATAAGTATACCGCTGATCATGACTTGGGATTAAACATTATTTATAAACTCCTATGGAGTCGAAATATGTCCACTGATGGAACCCAGAAGAATTTGAGACAGCACTAACTCAGTTTATTTGAGAAAACAGTATTTTGGAAGTCACCCAAGCAGATTTGTAATAGCTCAATGTCTTTGGCAAGAGAAATGCAGAACCTTAAATGTGATAAAGGAAATGGTGCATTTATTCAAACAGTTATTTATAGAGTTGCCAAGCAGTGTGCAATGCGTAGCCTTTGCCAAAATCTCTTTTAACTGTTTCTCAAGCTGAGTATACAATCTCAGCAAACCTTTTATATGTAATGCCAGCCGCCTAATGCTGGAAGCCTTACACTCAAATAAGGACACATTGCACTTTGAGTTCCATTGGCGATTGCTTAGATTTGGACTGCCACAACAATATGAAGGTTCTTTCTTTATGTACTAGAACTGAACAAGAAAGCAAATATTATTTATAATTAATAAAGCATAATATAAATTATGTATCCAGACTTAAAACTCATATACAATAGAAAAAAGGACCATTTACCATATGAATAAAAAAAAATGCTGAACTAGATTTATTTCTGTAAAACGTAGAGTAAACCACATTATTAATTATAAATATCTATATACATATTATTAATGATACATACTTGCATCATTATATGTACAAATTAGCTCATTGGGCCAATAACTCTACTTTTATTAAACCGATTTGCTAATGTTTTATTTGTTTTGGTCACTGGCAGAGATGTCCAGATCGTTCAAGACAATTCAAGACCAATTAAAGTTCCGGAAATTTCTATGTGGTACGGTTGTGGTTTTTCAGGTGGTAAGCTATGAGTTCGATCCCGCGGATAATTTTTTTTTGCGGCTCTAAGTTGGATTTGGCAGTTAAAGCAAAAGAAGTGAAACTATAAATGGTGGCCCGTGGAGTTTAAATGGCTCCATTTTATAATATTTTTAATCTTTTATTCACTTGAAGAGAGAACATTATTGAGTCCGAATTTACTGTTCCCATGGAAAACCATTAAACATACTGCACATTGTGGCTGTTAGCCATAATCTCTAACATGTTTGAACTGTCCTGAACTAGGCTGAGCCTGTTGGCCTTGTTTGGATTTAGCTTAAATTCATGAAATTTAATCTAGAGTAAAAAATGTATTACAAGGTTTAGAAATTTAAAAATGATTCAAGTATCTTTGTTAACTGATTATTATTATTATTATTATTATTCTTTATTTATATGGCGCCACAAGGTGTCCGCCGCACCGTACAAAATACAATACAGACAGTATACAAGGGTATGACAGTACAGAGTAGAACAAGTATAGCCAATACTTCAATATCTCCAAGCAAAGCAAGTAGAGTGGTGTAGGAGAAGAAGAAATGGTATTGAGACAGAAGGAAAGCGGACCCTGCTCATAAGAGCTTACATACTAAGGGGAGGGGAGATGGACAGCAGGCACAGGGGGAGTCAGTAGAGGGGTTCAAATACAAGAGTAGACAGAAAAATCGGAGGTGATGAGAACGATAAGGTTAAGTGGATGGTTGGTAGGCCTTAAAGAACAGATGGGTTTTGAGAGCCCGCTTGAAGGAGCCAAGATTAGGGGACAGGCAAATAGAGGGAGGGAGGTTGTTCCAGTGAAGGGGGGCAGCAAGGGAGAAGTCTTGAACTCTGGCATGGGATTGAACGTTGTCCTGATTCCCAAACTGATGCACCTTTGTCTCTGTGTGAGCCTAGTAGGTTCTAACATTCCTCCTAATATTATCAGTTTGGGAATCAGGACAACGTGCTTGCCGCGTGAGAGGGATCAAGGCCATATTACATGCTTTCCCTTAGCTGCAAATCTATCTTTACCATAAACGATGGGTACCAGGGAAATTATGCTAAAATCTAGTGTATGCACTTGTGGCACTACAAGTGCTAGCATGCACTGACTGCCCATGATTGTTCTTCCATGATGGTGATTGTAAAACTACAAGCACCAGCTTGTGCATGGGCATCATTGTATAATGTCCTTTGTAGTGCCACAAGTGTGCACCACAAGTGCTGCCCCCCTAATATATTTCAAAGTAGTGCCCCTGTGATTAAGTAATAATAATAATGTCCCGGGATTAAATAAAATGACAATTATGCCTCTATGATGAAATAAGTTAATAATAGTCTGCCCATGGTGATAGAAATTAATAAATTAATTGGCACTATAGTTAATAAAAAAAAGAGGTTGCCTCCATAATTAACTTAGCTGAAAATTTCTTTTCTTCGTCCAACGTAATCCATATGGAATATAATAAAAAAAACAGACAACATGGACTGCTCCCAAAGAGATCCAAGAGTGATGTGAGTTCATCTCTGGTAAGTAGTCTCTCATCCATGAAACCATATTTTGTATTTAACTAAAGATATAGGAACTGATTCAGGAAGGCAAATTGTGTTTTTTAAAAACGGATGGACAATTCAAGCATGATCAGCAAAAAGAGGATCTCAAGATATATATCTAGTAAAATACATGTCTAAGTACACTCTGCCTACATAGCAATTGCTGTGTGCAGACCGACACAACACACTATATGATCCTCACAGTGCATATGTATACCTAAAGCTTTATCAGAACGCACAAATCAAAAAACAAATTATGAAATACATTAACACCTGTTAATAATATAATCATTAGAGCTGCTGAGGTTCGATTTTCTGAAAACCGAGCCCACCCAAACTTAAGGGATCCGAGTAGGCTCACGAGCCGGCTTGGTATCTCCGCGCGTCCTCGGACCTGAAAAACGTCATTGTTGCTTTGGCGGATCTCGCTGATTTTGGATTCCATTAGTACCTTCCTCTCCAGGGGATCCAGTGCCATTCCTCATACAGAAACAGGGGTAGCATTATTCTTGTCATTCTCCAGTATCCAGTGCCATTGCTCAGTGCCTTTGCTCACACAGAAACAGGGGTAGTAGTGTTCGTGTCACTCTCCAGTCTCCAGTGACATTGCTCAGTGCCATTGCTCATACGGAAACAGGAGGGGTACCAGTTTTCTTGTCACTTGACAAAAATTGACTGGAAATTATTGGAAATTAATGTTATGGAGGTTAATAATAATGTAGGGATAAAAAAAATTAACCAATTTATGTGATTTTAGCAAATAAATAGGGATTTTAGGAAAAAAACCGAGATACAAAACCAAAACCAAAACTAAAACCAAAACACGAGAGGGCGGTTTTTCCAAAACCAAAACACAAAGTTAATCCAGATCCAAAACCAAAACCAAAACACAGGGGTCAATGAACATCTCTAATAATCATTAATGAAATAACATAAAAAAATGGTTTCCTTTTTAATTTTTTATTAAATGAAATACATCTAGCGTGATGTTCTTAATGCCCATGGTACATAAAATGCATTTTTACAGTTGCCCACTAATAGTTGGCACTTACTCCAGCCCTGTAGCTGGCGCAATAGATACGGCTCAAAATCACGTTCCTGAGGGACGGGCAGAGCTTGAAACAAACTAATATGCATGTGCTCACCCTTGGCATGCCCTTACTGTACATTGACTGCATGCATACACCCCTTTCCTCCCGTTTCATCTTTGAAGTTGTAGGCAGTAATAAGTGACATTTTCGTTTGAAGATTAATTATATCCACTTGCGTTGACTGGTGTATAATCTGGTTCAGAGCATGCGTAGAGCCAAATACGCCAAACACGGCAGGTATTGGCATTTATGTTTCTTCATGAATCAGGTTTACAGTTTAGAGGGATCACTGTCGTTTTATGACCTTGGATCTCTAAGTTTTGTATACACACATCCCCAAGCGGCAGGCTTGGCAGCATCTGATTACTATTTGAGTGCTGACATTGAGATCTCAGAGAGTCAACATAAATTTTTTCTTCGCTCTATTCACATTACTCTCACCCATAATTATTTATGTTTGACCATCCCTTTAATATGCAAATATTCAGTACAGCCATGGGCACCTGGTTTGCTCTGAGTTTCATGAACCTCAAAATGGGGAGGTTCAAGGCACAATTTATCTGGGAAAGCTCCTTCTTAGTGATCCTAGTCCTTTCAATCATAAGGATTATGTATTTATAATTTGGGATGGGGATGTTGAAATAGCAGAAAATATTGTTGCACATCTATATTCTAATCTCTTTAATTTAACATTCAAACATACTATAAACTTGTTGGACATCATCTTCTCTGTACAGGGTCGAAAAATAGTTTAATTATCGTAAAAATGTGGACTTCAATAAATATCTCCATTTCTCAAGTGGACATTATAGGTCCTGGATTTCAAATATCACTAAGGGGAAGATTCAATTTGGCGGAAGTGTCTCCGTGGATGTTCCGCAGATTCAAATGTTATGTCTGGACTCTCCGCTAATTTTAAAAAAAATTCTACCATAATTGCTAGCAATGTGCCGAGCCCGATGTCATGGTGATGTCAGCGCCACATCGTCGTCAATTAAATTTTTCCCTGAGGGTCAGATGAAAAGGTAAAACAAAAACCTATAGTGAACAAACAACCTTCAAGGTACAAGCATCTGAGATGTCAAATATCTTTATTAAAGGAGACTACCCTAAAGATTTAGATCATAAAGCATTGGAAGAGACCAACATACAAAATAAGGATGAGTTACCCAATGTCTCTAAAAATAAATAATGATAAATATATAAAAATATGCAAGTCAGAGAATGTTATGCCCTATATATAAATTTAATAAGTCTCAAAAATTGAAAAGAATCTTTAATAAATAAAACTTTTTTTATTTTGACGCAAGACAGCATGCCAGGTCTACTAGCTGAAAGACCTACAGTCGTTTTTTTTTTTTAAAAATAAGATCATAAAGGATGTGTTAGCACCCAGTCACTTGAAGAACTTAATCATAAATACACAAGAAATAAGTAATTGGTTACCGCTGAAAACTCAGGGTTGTTCTCAGTGCAACCATATTAGCTGCAACACATGTAAATTCATAATTAATCAAAGAAAGGACATTGCTTCCTTTATCACTAAAGAACAAATGTTATAAACTACTGCAATTTATATTTCATATATTTATTACAATGACCTTACTATAAGTATGATGGGAAATGGTGCAAACTGCATCCCACTAAAAGTATAGGGAGGAATTCAAACAAGCCTTGTGTGCACCTTTCTGCAAAACAGGGAACACGTGTAAATGCATCCTCTCCACCCCTATATCTCACTTAAATAATATTGGGGCTCAAAATTAAATATTTTTTTTGCATGGTGGTGCAAAGTAGGGCACCCATGTACTTAATCCTTACTCATCAAATAACACTCCTAAAGGCCCAATCCATTGCAGATGCTGCCATTGTGGACTGAAAATCCATGAGCTTACCTGTAAAATGGGGTTCTTTTACAAAAATGTAGGATTGTGACATCACAAAGAACACTTGGGGCTAGATTTACTAAGCTGCGGGTTTTAAAAATTGGGAATGTTGCCTATAGCAACCAATCAGATTCTAGCTATCATTTTGTAGAAGGTACTAAATAAATGAAAGCTAGAATCTGATTGGTTGCTATAGACAGCATCCCCACTTTTTCAAACCCGCAGCTTAGTAAATCTAGCCCTAGGTCTGTTGTTTTAAATATTGTAAATGATCTTTGGTTTGTCATTGGACTGGCAGATAAAACTGAAGCCTGTATATAATAACAGAAGAACATAAAATGCAGGTAGCACCTTGGTTGTGATTGAACCTAAGTGCTGGTGATTGAACGGGAATGCTGGTGAATGAATCTGAGCGCTGGTGATTGAATCTGAGCGCTGGTGATTGAACCTGAGTGTTGAAAGGCAGCAATGCTAATCACTGAAGGGAGGATGGGGACAAGGGAAATGTATTTGTATCTTGTTAATCTCTACAAGGAACTGTGAGGGTCCCAGGACCTCCATCCTTTGCACTGTTGCGGCCCCTGAAGAAATCCACCTCCCCAAGAAAGGCCTCAGTCTCACTTTGAGAGATTTACGCCATTGTCCCAGCTCAATAACGATTGGTGCTAAGACTTTGTCAGCCAGCTATAATGATGCAATGATAGGGAAAGGTGGCATGGAGAGCTGTGGCCTACGGAAAACGTGGCACCCTTATGTGAAGGTTTGTTATCTTCAGGGACTACAACTGTCCACATTTTTGGTAGTAGGGAACAAAGGAGTGCTCTGCATTCCATTGGCAATCATAAATGACCACCATCAAATTTCCCTTTAATTTCCCAATTTGTTAATTAATAAATTAGCCAATGTCACTGTATTTATCAAATCAGAAGTAAGTAGGGTTAGACCGAGTCTTCTCCCTCAAATGCACCTGTAATCATGCAGAACACAGAGATCCCGTCAACAGAGGTAATTTATTAAAACCGGAACCTAACATAAATAGAATAACCCAGTCATCACCATCATCACCATTTATTTATATAGCGCCACTAATTCCGCAGCGCTGTACAGAGAACTCACTCACAACAGTCCCTGCTCCATTGTGGCTTGCAGTTTAAACTCCCTAACACACACACACAGATTAGGGTCAGTATGTTAGCAGCAAATTAACCTACCAGATTGTTTTTGGAGTGTGGGAGGAAACCTGAGCACCCGGAGGAAACCCACACAAACACGGGGATTTGTTTCAATTATTGTAAATCCGTACTACATTTATAGAAATATTGAATGGCTTTGGTTTGTTGTTTTTGTTTTTTTCTGTTTTACGGCCCCCAGCCAGGACTATACTGACATTATTTGTACGGCTTTTATTGGGTCTCCCAAAAGTCCCAAAATGTCCCATAAATGGTGGCCCTTTTAGCAATAGGATTTGAAAAAAGTTGCAAAGGGAGGGGAAAAATGCTACTTTAATTACAAATATATCACATGTTGTGTGTATCACATTTTGCACTAGTTTTTTTGGTCCCACTTTGCATAGCGCATTTTACGTGATGTTCTTCTGCACATGCCCTGTGTCAGCACGCATACGCTCTCATGCGGATTTTTGATTCTGGCACTTATTCCCGCTTGCGCCTGGAAATGCAATATGAGGTTGGTCAGGGTTGTTCTAACGCAGACCAATCACATTAAGGGCATGTTCACACAATTATGAACATATGCAGACCGGGACAGAGAAGCACATTTGCTGGTCCAAGTCGTATTATTTTTGAATGGTCATGGCAGATGCAAAAGGGCAGAAGATGATGATGACTGTTGTTAGCAATAGCGAACCGCTTGTGATTGGCTGTTTGCAAATGTCTGCAGATGCTGATAGGTGCTTTCTTCTTTGCATGTTATATATATTGGGCCTGATTCATCTTCGAGCGTAACCTGAACGCAACCTTCCGTTTTAAAATGAGCACAGAACTTGAGCCTACTGGCGCTCGTAATTCAAATCCAAGCAGATCTCAAGATATGTTTCCATTTGAACCTGGTTATAAGTACGCTCTGTCTAAATGTTACTAGCTGTATGTTAACAGACAGAACAGAGTGCAGAATACGCACATGTCTATGTGCAATATAAAGTCACATGCAAAAAAAAATGTAACAATTCACAATATTATAATCATTAATAAAAATATGTGTTTTAAAGATTTTTTTTTTACATACAATGCATACATCAGAATATTCTTAATGCATACTGTACATGCAATCCATTTTTATAGTTTATTTTACTTGCATACACATGTTCTGTGCTAGCTAGTGGAACGCATGTGTGTCATTATTTAATACCAGGACTTTGCGTGTCAGTCGGCACGTACACCTGCCCAGGAGCTGGTGCAAATGATACAGCTAAAAACACGTACTTAACAGAAACCCAGAACTTAAATCTGCCGCATTTGCGTTGTCACGACCTCAGCGCGCCCTTACACGTGTACAATTGCCTACGTTCATTCCTTCCCTTCCCTCCCTTGTTCCGCCTTTCAGATCATAGGCAGATGTAAGTGTCATTTGTGTTCCGACATGAATTGCAAGCAATTGTGTATATTGACGTAACTCCTGTTCTGGCGCATACGCAGAGGTAATTCATGCAAGATATGCCACACAAATGGACTTACGTCCGATGATGAATTTAGACCCATCATAAATTTTTGTACGTGCTTAAGCAATTATATTCACGTACAGGAGACGGACTTTCTCCTGTATTACAAAGGTTTCTGAAGTTTTGTTGATGTCTAATAGTGAATGCATATTTTGCAAACAAAACAAATGATTATAAACATGAGATTAAGTGTATGTGACATATGGCTGGTGTTAATCAGTTCATAGGTTACTCATACTTGGCCACTCTCCCAAATTGTCCGGGAGACTCCAGAATGCCAGGTAGGTCTCCCGGACTCCTGGAAGAGCAGAAAAGTCTCCCGCATCCTGCCCTTTGGGTACAAATTTCATAGTGCGGGCAGGGCTCAATTGATGCAAATTGCCCCTCCTCACCCACTTACGCCCTCCCAGGATCTCCCGGATCCCTGCAAAGAAAAGTTGGCAAGTATGATGTTACTCATACTTGTCTACTCTCTTGGAATTTCCTGGAGGCTCCCGAATTGCGGGGAGTCCTCCCGGATTCCCAAAAGAGTAGGCAAACCTCCCGAATCCTAAAAAATGCAAAAATTCAAGGCATTGAAAATGGGGTGGGGGGCTTAATCGTGTCATTAAGTCCCACCCCCCGCTATTCAATGCTGTGAATTTCGGCATTTTATAGTGGGGCCGGAGCAATGATGACGGAAAGATGTTACCACACCCCCTCCCACCCCTGTCACATGACCTGTCCTCTGGGATATCCCGGAGGACAAAGTCACAAAGTTGGCAAGTATGATGCTACTGCACCTATCTTGCAGTAGTTTCAGCTGTGCCTGTGAACGCAATTGTTTCTCTTTTTAGTGAACTCGCTCAGCCTCTTTATCTTTTATGGCTGTGAATAAGCCCTTCACAGACAGATGCTTCTGTACAAACAATAATTTACCTTTGTAAATGACCCTCATAATCTCAAATCAGGAAGACAACTAGGCAGAGGAGAAATGTAACATGTGTAACACAAATAAAATGCGCAGCAATGAAACAAATCATCTCTCTGAGAGAAAACAGGTGGGACGAATTACTTCATTCTTCTCTACCCCTGGCACGTTGCACAAGAATTCCCGACCTATGGAATTCCAGGAAATAAAAGACAGCACAGAACAACTCCTCCTGTTTCCAGGAAACTGGGAACTTAATATCACATTCAGATCAACAATGACTCAAACATCTCATTTATAATACAAACATTTAAGCCGTGGATGTGTTTTGTCGATTTTTTTTTTTTTTTTTGTTTTGTTCTTAAGAAGATTTAAGAAGCAATACTGGCTTCCCATCACCATCAAAATAATTTTCTGCTGTTACAGTGGCAGCCATTATTGCAATTACAATTATTTATAATAATCATCTGAAGAATGTTTTTTTTTATAGCCCTGAAGATGATATTTAATTGTCTAAGTACCCTTCTGTCTAAAATAATAATACACAGAATAAAACTCATTACCTAACATTCATTGTATTTTTCTAGACATCCAGAGCTGTAAATTAAACTGCTCAACTTGTCTTTTGTCGTTTTTTTGGGGGTTGTTTTTTTTTTGCATACACAGCAAGGATAACTACAGACCACATTTATGAGCAATGTGAATAAGTATCCATGGCAACATCTCTATCCTCTCTGCACCGAATAACCTTGTCATGTGAACATTTAGCAGGAGCATATCAAGTGCCGGATTGTACTATGTGCTCTCTGAATGAACAGCAGGATTTGTTCCTGAATAATAATTGGTCACGGGCATTTATTATAAGAATAAAGCTTTATGATTTATAGAAATTCAGCACCTATAAGCACTTGATAGGAAAAGGCCGTTAATCTCTGATAGTTCAGGGAATTACAGCCGAATGACAGCATAAGATGCATTAGATGGTTAACAATGCACACGTAATTTAATTGCTCATTAGTAAGAGAAAGAAAATGGATACAAAAGAAACATTGATATTTAAAATGACTTCAACAATATGCATGGGTGTACGACTGAAATAAAGCATGTGAGATATAGACTATTGATAAGGTCCCTACCCAACTGTACTTACTTTTTACCTTCACAATCAATATATATATAAATACATTAACAGCTCTTAATTCCATAATCATTAATAAAAATACATTTACATTTTTGTTCCTTTTTTTTACGTTAAATAAATCAGGATGTTTTTAACATGTACTGTACATAAAATGCATTTTTACAGGTTCTCATACTTGAATACACATGTTCTGCTTGCATGTGCATCAGTCATCGTCATCATCATCATCACCATTTATTCATATAGCGCCACTGATTCCGCAGCGCTGTACAGAGAACTCACTCACATCAGTCCCTGCCCCATTGGAGCTTACAGTCTAAATTCCCTAACATACACAGAGAGAGAGAGAGAGAGAGTAGGGTCAATTTTGATAGCAGCCAATTAACCTACTAGAATGGTTTTGTAGTGTGGGAGGGAACCGGAGCACCCGGAGGAAAACCATGCAAACACAGGGAGAACATACAAACTCCACACAGATAAGGCCATGGTCGGGAATTGAACTCATGACCCCAGCGCTGTGAGGCACTTACACCTGCCCTGTAGCTGGTGCAAGTGACACGACTAAAAAACATGGATCTAAGAGATGGCCAAAGCTTGAATCAGATGAATATAGCTTGGTACACAATTACTGTATATTTCCTACGTGCGTCCGCCCCTTCTCTCCCCATTTCCATCCTTCAAGTCGTGGTCAGTGGTAAGTGTCATTTGTGATTGAACTTGAATTGGACGCAATTGCGTTCACTGACGTAAAGTCAGTTTCTGAGCATGCGCAGAGCAATTCCATGCAAGATACGGCACACAAAGAGACGTCTGAAGATGTCAGGCCCAAAATATAAATAAAAACAGCTTGTTATTCCAATGCATCAAACACTAATCCGCATAGTGGCCGGAAATGTTATGGTCGCAGGTTTTACTGCCACAATAGATGTGGAATCCCACAACTCTGTTTTAAGTTTTGTCCTCAACGTTGTAGAAAGAAGTATCATGTAGCTAGGGCCAGCCCAGACAATGGACTGACCAGGTAACAGTTCAGAGCACATAATTTTATAAGACGTCATGGACACAATGGCTATTTAGTATCTCTAGCTCGGAGACAACGAGACTGATAGCTGCAGCTGCTGCTGCTGGGAGCCACCTTACACTCCAAAGGTAAGTATAAAAACACAGGAGCAGGAACCAGCCCTGTTCTTGGGAAGATTTAATTCAGGGGCAATTATCATGCTCAGTGTTAGAATCAAATGGATTCACAAGGGCACAAGTATAATGAAAGTCTGGGAGAAGCCTGAACCTAAGGAAAAGATTGTTCAAACACAGGAGAGAGGATTTACCTGCTGCAACGTGAATGGGAATATGATGCTGATTGCTTCACCAAACCCCGTTCACATTCTTTTTTCCAACCCTGGCTCTGCATTTCCCGGAAGCAAGGTAGGAACAGTATATATGTATTGTAAACACTATTCTGTTTCCAGAATCAGGGGCTTGGGGGATTCCAGTAACTCTCCACTTCTGGACCATAATGTGCATTATTAAGGAAATTGAATTTTCTGTTTCCTTGTCCTCTAAAGAACATGTAGGACAAGATTTCAGAGGCAGTACTGACCCACTTTGGACCCATTGTTAATGGTTTATGTGCTACTATGCGAATACTCTGAGAAACTGGTCGATTTATTAGAATAATTGCACATAAGCCTATAGAAAATCTGACACCATCAGTAAAAGCGCCGTCACTGCCTTCTAAACTCATGTGTTCCGAAGAGAATATAGATTAAAAATAGATATTTTCTGAATCACTGTTACAAATCTGTGACATGAGGTTGTCCCTACCAGTAGGGACATTGAAAGCCCAGGGTTTCTCTCTATAAGATGGAACTATATGTGCCAACAAGACGTGCAAAAGCTTGAAATTGAAGCCCAGGGAAACCAAGATCTGCGAAGTACCAGGGATGAGGGAGGCAAAGGAGCAAATGTTGAAGAAACGATACTGTCATCTAATAGCTGTGCAGGAGGAGATAGGAGATGGACTTTGTTCTTTGTTCTATTGCAGCCAGGAATGTAGGATTCCATTCTTACTCCCAAGAACCTGGCTCTACTCTCCATAGAGCAGAGGGACGGCCTATTCCGTGCATGTGCCATCTGAGATCTCAGGGGGGATCAGTGATCTTTTAAGGTGCCCCCTTACCTTCGGGCCCATAGCTGCCACACACACGCTATTGTCACTCCCCTATTTGCAACTTATCTAACATCTTAGTTGAGGTAATCATTTTACATTTTTTATTTTCATTTTTATCATCATTATTTTTTATATAGTATACTGAATTGCCAATATTGAATGAATATGGCTTTAACTTTTAATGTGTCAATAAAGTTGTTTTTAGTTGGAAGGCTATTGAGAATATATTTAGCCCCGCTTTTAACAGTAAAGGCATCCTTGAAAAAGTCCGTCCAGTGGACGAAAAGCGTAGGATTGTTCTCTGCACATTCACCTTTCCTGACCGCGACCCATCCACTTCCGGGTTTGCGTTCCATGGGCGTTCCACCATCTGGAGATACTGTCTATTTGGAAGCACACAGTTCAGAACCATTCTATTCTGCAGTGAATTGTTACAAGACTCTAGGGACAGCGTTAGGGTGAGTGTCCAACCTGTTTCCAGCAGCTCTTTATATTGAACTTTTAAATCCTTTGATGTCATCTTTCTACTTCACGGAAAGGGCTATAAACATATATTCATCATTTACATTATACATGTGCTGTTTGTGTACATATCTGTTCAACCTTTTTTTGCTTCCTCTCTTTTTGTTATATCCTGGAGTGAGACTGGATATAATAAGTTCTTACATTGTTCACGCCGGAGACGTGGTCTGGTACCAACAGGGTCAGTGCTAGGGTCCACGGCGCCCTAGGCATTTTTAAAAAAGTGGCGCCCCCCCCCCGCAAAAATCGCCGCCCTCCTCCCTCCTCTCCTTACCTTGTCTCACCACCGCCGCCTCTCTGCTCCGTCTCCTCCCCTCCACTCACTGACACTAGTGAGTGGAGGGGAGGAGACGGAGCAGAGAGGCGGCGGTGGTGACAAAATAGCCTCTTCCCCCCTCCCCGTGCATCTGAATGCTGTGCGGCGGCCGTGACAGGTATGGTCAGCGGTCGCCGCACAGTTTTAAAGTATTTTAGAATTCTGTTGCGCCCTCCAGAGCCCGGCGCCCTAGGCAAGTGCCTAACCTTGCCTAATGGGAGCGCCGGGCCTGGGTACCAATTCTATTTATTGTATTGCACCACTACACCTGTGTTACCGCATCTACAAACCGGTCATTAATTTGCATGTGCATGGGCCTTTTACAAGGGAAAGGGAAAAAAAAGACTGAGCAAGTCAAGGGGAGATCGGAGCAAGAGGTAGACACCTATGTGAAACGTGGATGCTTATTGCACTTTTATTATGTAGATAAATGTGTTTAGTCTGTATATTATCTAATAGTTTGATATTTTAGTGGATATGCTGTTTTGTAGCTGTAGGGTGATGGTTCTGCCTCTGTACAGTTCTGTTAGTAATAATATTTTTGACCATACTTGCAGGGTAGTACTAAGTTACCAGCACACGCAACACTTTCAAGAATTTGAATTGAAATATCTTACCATAGAAGGCTTTGTTCACACAGAACAATCTAATTCTGACATATTCAGCATCCTAAAAAAGCGATGGCTTGATTATCATTTTCAGTCTCACAACACTGTAAGAATAATGTTTATTCCTGTACTTATTGTGACAACTACTGCACTGTATGCATTTTATAGTTTTGCTAAGTTGTAAATAAAGTTTAAGTTGAACAGAAGACCACAATGGGTGCTTTGTGTGTTGTTGCAGTGTAAGAAGCAGTTTAGAAGATTTGCTCTACAATAAAAAAAAAATCTTTTCTAACTTCAAAACGCCTGGACAATTGTTATGAATTATCTTCTGCTACCATGTTTTTGGGAACCACGGAATTAGTAAAAGTCAGAAGCTTAAGAAATATGGCTGCTCACAGCATCTCAATGAAGTTCACAGTGACCAATTGCCAAATTTAACGATCATAGAAGTTGAAGTGAAGGTGCTGCTAATAAGTTAAACTATGAAAAAATATACACAAAAGGCCAGGCCTGTTCCACTAAATTGGATTGGGGAAGATTAAAAAAAACAAAAACCAAAAACAAAGTATCATCTCGCTTAGAATAGATAATAATTAAACTACGTACATAAGCAGATGCAAATTGAAAAAAAAAATGTGGCAGGAGCTACACAAAGGGCATTAAAACAAATTTCAGTAATACATTGTATCTTATCAGAAAACATACACAACTAAGCTGCTTAAGGAAGAGGGCAACATCAGGAGTACCTTAGAAATGGTAGAGAGCCTATGTGATATTTGAGTGATACTAAAAGACATTCATGTAGCAGCGTTGTTACGCAATTATTTTTATTACCATTTATTTATATAGCGCCACTAATTCCGCAGCGCTGTACAGAGAACTCACATCACGCCCTGCCCCATTGGGGCTTACATTCTAAATTCCCTAACACACACAGACACTTAGGGGCATATTCAATTGTCAGCGGGACCGCCGAAAATCCAGCGCTCAAAAAATATTACCGTTAATACGGTAATCTCTCGCTGGATTATCGTATTAACGTTTTTTCCCCCCTCTCCGTGGATGTATCTGAATGCTGTGCGGCGGCCGTGGAAGGTCAGCGGTCGCCGCACAGTTTTAGAGTAATTTTCATTTTGTGGCGCCCTCCAGAGCCCGGCGCCCTAGGCAAGTGCCTAACCTTGCCTAATGGGAGCGCCGGGCCTGAGACCAGCAAGGCAATAATAGCAATGAGTCATTAAGGAGAGTAAGCCAATAAATGGAGTAAAAGATATCTGGGACAAACCATGTTACAATGCAAGGGGTGTAAATTAGTTTATTATTTTGCACATAAGTTAAATACTGGCTGTTTTTAGCACACAAATACTTGATAGCTTTATTTTTACAATGAAATTTACATTTATTCTAGGACATGCCCTATCCCAGCTATAAATCTATCCCCAATTTCAAATTTACCTCCCCTTCCAAACCAACATGGTTTTGACCAGGTGCAAAGTTATTCTTTTTTTAATGCTTTGCTCTCCTTAATGACTCAGGCCCTATGAGTGTATTTATGTAGATCCTGGCCAATCACCTGCTGTGTAGAAAGCATGTGAGCAAAGAGTGATTGACTGCTCAGCTGTTAAGTAATTGGTAATGATGAGTCTAGCAAGAGCTGGTAATCAGCTGCAATGTGGAACCCTTGCTAACAGCTCAGGAAGCAGGGTGAGTAAGGTTACTCATCAACAACTCCAATATTCAGCAAAATCTGGAATGGATTTCTGAGACAGAGCATAAAACAAAACACAGAGCAGAAATAGTGCAAGGATTATTATTATTATTATTATTATTATTATTATTATCCTTTATTTGTTAGGCGCCACAAGAGTTCAGCAGCCCCGTACACTGCAGAAACAATAGACAGTACAGGGTAAAACATTACTGAGCAGTAAACAAAAATACCAACACTTCAGAAGCTCCAAGCAGGCTAATGCAGAAAAGATGGAGCAGAAGAGTAGGTAAGGACACATGATGGAAGATGGCCCTGCTCAAATGAGCTTACATCCTAAGGGAGGGTGAACAAAACTCAGGTACAAAAGGGAGCCAGTTGATGTAAAGGAGAGAAGAGGGGGCGGGAGGAGGAAGGGGAGAGCGGGTTAGGTGGATGGTTGGTAGGCTTTAAGGAACAGGTGACAAAGATCCTATGGAGTATTGTCACACCCAATACCAGGTTACCCACCAGGCTTTGATCTAGCAAAAGCCTTTTCAGTATCTATTAATAGAAGCATAGATGAAATGGTGGAGTGTGAAGCTAGATATTTTAGGTTGTATTGTCCTGGGCCTCTCAAGTAATGATTTTGGCCTGTCTCACCCTATTATTATTTCATTCAGTAAATTCCAAAACCTATTGTTTCTGTACTTTCATTACAAGAGATGAGCCATTTTTTTTAAAAAAAAACTATTATTACTGCTCACATACCCAGGAAATATTATTCTTGCTATCAACATTTATATTGTTTTTTACAATGCAGACTGGTACAAAATGTTTCCTTCATTCATCATTAGCACCATTAACTAAGTGTACAAATAAGCAGGAAATATATTGTCAAATGGCAAATGTGTTCAAACAACCCAACATCACTAACTTACAGAAGCAATGCTAGTGCCAGTGGGAATGAAGAAAATAAATGTAAGGCTGATGCATTCTCATAGTCATCTCCTACTTATTTAAGATTAAAAATGTAATGGGTTATCCTTCCCCACCTACTCCGCTTTGGAAGTACCCTCAGTTCCCTTTGGGTTGCACCACGTCTTTCGCTAAACCTTGGCAGAAAGTGGGTCTAGATCAGTTTATTCACCTGATGGGTGAGGATGCACCGCGATCCTTCATGGACATATGTGAGAAATATGACCTCTCCAATTCTATTACATCCAACTTAAAAGCTTCATACAAGCTCAGACACATTCATTCATCAAGCTTTGGCCCCAACTGAGTTTTAATGCCATTGTATTTATAACCTGAGAACCGAAGGTTATATCTCGATTTTGTACAGTTCTCTTCTGTCTTCCTCCTCACAGCCCATGGAAACATTTGTATGGGTACCTCAAAATAGCATTGGTTGAGAACGGATGGTTGCTTCTCCGTCAACTGGTTGCAAAGGCTTCAATTAATTCGACTATTAGGGAGATAAGTACAAGTTATACACTAGGTCGGACATGATTCTCACAAGATTGCACTATATCTACCCCCACACCACTGATATCTTTTGGCTTAAATGAGGACAGACAGGTACCTTCATCCATATATGGTGGGACTGCCCACTCATATCTAGATTTTGGGATGATGTTTTACTCTTGATTACCCAGATCACTGTAACTAATATGCTTGAGGATCATTTATCTGTGTTACTATGTCAACCTGTTAGAGAGGTTGCCAAATTATCTGATAAGCTTATTCATAACATTTGCAATGCAGCTAAACTCCCGGTAGCCATCAATTGGAAGAAAGTCTTGCAGCCTTCTAGAACTAGACAAATGTGAACCGCACTGGATGAGTCCTCCCCAGTATATTAATAACACAAAAATGTATATTTATTGTAGTTTGGCATAAAATTTCTCTTAATAGTTGTTAGTTAACCAGGGACGGTGCACTCACACAGTGTTATTGATTGCAAACACAAAAGTAGAGAAGGAAACCGTGTATCTGAAGCACTCGTAAGACTCCCACAAAAATATAATAAAATATAACTTTTATTGTTTTCTTAAAAAGGAGGTAGAAAAATCCCCTTACTCATGTAGATAGTATAATCCTTAATAAAATAAAGACTTGGCAGCGAAATATTAAAAACTAAATAAAGTGAATACTGTGCAAACAAATAAAAATGTGATATAAAATAGCAAGATAACTGCTAATCTGCTGCTTATTCTCCCCTTATCATATATAATGTATCGATGTCCATATAGGGGAATACATATTGTAACAAAAGGAGGCATTTAGCTGGCAATATACAGAGAAAGCAGGGAAGTAGAGTAAAACACTTGTGCAGTAATGCACCTAGAGTGAAGACTTATGTATGAAAAGCAATAGTTTAAATTTGGTTAAACTTACATGATCTGAAATCCTTCCTCTCAGCAAACAGACAGGGTGTGTCTGGTTGTGGAAACAGAGGCAGTGATGGGAGTTTTCTTTTAAAGAGAAGGTGGGTGTGTCACCTGTCCATCAAGCTAAGGCTGGGGGAGGAGCATCATGTATAAAAGCTTGTTTGTTTCATTTGTTCAGGAAGACCAATGCTGGGTGAGCTGGCTGGTCCTGAGAGAGAGATGGACTATGTATAGCTAGTGTTTAGGGTCTCCATGATTGCTGTACAAGTATACGGTGTCAAACATTTACCATCCTGACAATAAAGCACCATAAAAAGAAAGTTGTTGTTCGCGTGTGCTTCTGCAGTAGCGGGCTCTTGCCACAAGTGGTGTCAGAAGTGGGATACGGTCTGGTCCGCAATACCAATTTTGTTTCCTCTGCAGGACTTTGCTCGAGACCAACTTAATGATGCCACTTTGGAACATGCCTTTAAAAGTGTGACTGAGGTAAATGGGGTAGCGAAAGCCTCCCAGTCTGCAGACGGGTGGACATGAGAAAGGAGGTCGAGAAGATGCTCCAGTTAGATGTGATTGAAGCGTCCACTAGTGAATGGAATGGTCCCATTGTGCTTGTCCCGAAACCCAATGGGACAATTAGGTTCTGCAATGACTTTAGGCGCCTAAACAGTATGTCGCAGTTTGATGCCTATCCGATGCCACGTGTGGATGAACTAGTGGAAAATCTTGCTGGTAGCAATTATTTAACAAACCTTGATCTAGCAAAGGGTTATTGGCAAGTTCCCCTGACTTCCACGGCCAAGCCAAAGACTGCATTTTCCACCCCTGATGGTCTCTATCAATATAAAGTCCTACACTTTGGGTTGCATGGGGCACCTGCCACCTTCCAAAGGGCCATGAATAAATTGCTACGACCTCACACAGCTTATGCAGCCGCTTACTTGGACGATATAGTGATTTATACCCCAGACTGGGGATCACATTTAGCCAAAGTTGAGGCAGTCTTAGCTTCATTAAGGTCAGCAGGGTTAACAGCTAACCCAGAGAAATGTGCCATAGCCATGAGAGAAGCCAAATATCTGGGGTACATTGTTGGTCGAGGGCATGTGAAACCCCAGCTAGACAAAGTGGAGGCACTCCAAAATTGGGCAAGACCAGAAAAAAAGTCGCAGTTAACAACCTTTTTAGGCTTAGTAGGTTACTACAGACGGTTTGTAAGCCACTTCGCCACTAGAGCTGCTCCACTTACGGACATGTTAAAAAAAAATTGTCCAGATAGATTAACCTGGTCTGATTCTGCAGAAACCGCCTGGTCTGATCTTCGGTTAGCTCTTTGTTCCTCCCCAGTTCTACAAGCACCGGATTTTACCGGGAGGTTCTTCCTCCAAACTGATGCTTCTGGTGTTGGTTTAGGGGCAGTCTTGTCACAGGAGAAGAATGGAGTAGAAAATCCTGTCCTGTACCTAAGTCGTAAGTTGCTTCCAAGGGAACAAAAATATGCCACTGTGGAGAAAGAATGTCTCGCCATAAAATGGGCTACAGAAGCTCTGCACTATTATCTCCTAGGCAGAGAGTTCACCTTCATAACAGACCATGCACCATTGAGATGGATGCAGAGCAACCGGGAGGTAAATGCCAAGGTAACCCGCGGGTTCTTGGCAATACAACCTTTCAAGTTATCAGTAGAACATAGACCTGGGATTCTGCACAAGAATGCAGATGCATTGTCACGAAAATATGCTCTCCTCGCGAAGTCCGCGTCCCCCGACTTGTAGACGCTAGGGGGAGAGATATGTAACAAAAGGAGGCATTTAGCTGGCAATATACAGAGAAAGCAGGCAAGTAGAGTAAAACATTTGTGCAATAATGCACCTTGAGTGAAGACTTATGTATGAAAAGCAATAGTTTAAATTTGGTTAAACTTACATGATCTGAAATCCTTCCTCTCAGCAAACAGACAGGGCGTGTCTGGTTGTGCAAACAGAGGCAGTGATGGGTGTTTTCTTTTAAAGAGAAGGTGGGTGTGTCACCTGTCCATCAAGCTAAGGCTGGGGGAGGAGCATCATGTATAAAAGCTTGTTTGTTTCATTTGTTCAGGAAGACCAATGCTGGATGAGCTGGCTGGTTCTGAGAGAGAGCTGGACTATGTATAGCTAGTGTTTAGGGTCTCCATGATTGCTGTACAAGTATACGGCGTCAAACATTTACCATCCTGACAATAAAGCACCATAAAAAGGAAGTTGTTGTTCGCGTGTGCTTCTGCAGTAGCGGGCTCTTGCCACAATATTAATAAACAATATGACTGGAGCTTGTTGTAGAGCGCCAATGAGAGAATAAATGTAAAGTGGTCCCCTATTTTGGAGTTATAAAACACATTGTGCTATAATTCAATACCCTCAAAACTGTATTCAAAATGTCATCTCATTTAGACTCATATAAATGACATAAGTCATATAGCGAATGTTTCCGGGCTGTTGACTGATTATGTTGCAGTGACCCCTTTGACTATAATTAAATATCAGTAGTTTCCAGTATCAGGGTTAAGGTTAAGCCTTCTAGAACTGCTGTTATTAACAGAATCTGGCATAATGCCTCCATGGACTATGGCATGAGCCTATTCCTTGACACATTTTCTGCCGCTCACAAAGTGTGGGGCTGCTGGTACTCGTACAATAGCGGTCGCATACCTGGCACCCTCTTACTCCCTTGTGGGGGGGTTTCATGCTCCCCAATTTTTGTCTCTCTCTAAATCTCTGTCGTGTTGTTCTTCACTTATGCCCCTGACTTTGCTGTGTTTGTTCTCCCCCATCTACCCCTTCCCTTACCTAGCACTCCCCTTCATACTTCACGCTGCTTCCTAGTACTTTCTCCTCGCAAGACTCGACTCAGCAGCCTATTTTAAATTTAAAAAAATTCAGGTGGCCCAGTGCCCCAGACCAAGGTAGCACACTATGGGACCTGCCCGGGGAGCAGATCCCCCCCCTGTCCCCCAGGCCAGCCTGCCCCTGTCTGGGAATGATGGCTTTTCTTTTACAGCACTGGAAACAAATATTCAAACTAAACCAATTTTACCATATAACAACTATGTAAATAGATAACGATTTGGAGCCTCACATATTCGCAGCAATTTTAAGCATCCTTATCTAATTTTTCTCTTGTTTCATATCAGTAATTGAAAACTCTCTTTTTCAATACTTCAAAAGTATTCCATCTTTTAGAGCTTTTATATGTCACAGTTTTAATAGAAATGTCTGCAAAGCACATAATCAAGTAATAAAATACAAGAACATAGTGTCCCTTTGCATTTCGGAGAACTGGAATTTTATTAGGTAGAGCTGGAAGATTTTCTTTCAGTAATTCTGGGGAAATATTCACACTACAAGTACAAGAATATATTTTCAGACTTTGCTCAATAACCCATTGCATTAATGTTTCAACGTATTTTCTTATCTGTGAGCTGAATATGTAACAACCATCGAGAAATTTAGAGATGGTGATATAATTGCCCTTGCAGATAATTATATGTATTTCAGAACCTGACTCTTATTTTGGCCGGGTAAAATGGCATTGAAAATAATCTTGTTATTATGAGTTTACTTGCAGTGAAAATACAAGTCAAGTTTATTTAACCTTTAATGATATAGATGGTCTATGTTCACTAGACAAATGCAATGGCTAAACTTTGAATAACTTTCATGGAAGCACTCCGGTCCCATTGCAATATTTATTTTGATTGACTGGAAGACTAGGCAGTTGAAAGATGTTCATGGCTAAAGAGTACGTCCCAGGATTGTATGTGTCATGTTATTGGCTCACATACTACCATGAGAAGATCTCTTTAGTCAGGTATGCCCCACTGTTGCCAGGTCCTCCATGTAATCCAGATAAATATTTAGATGTAAGATGCAACCAGGGTGGTTCCATTCCCTTTAGTCTATCCAAGTGTATGTTATCTTATTTTTCTGATATAATATATATATTGGAGATGCTCAGGCTCAGTTTTCCGAAAACCAAACCCCTCGAACATTGCCAATCCGAGTGCTGAGTCGACCCGGCTTGGTACTTTCCCTCTTCCTCAGATCTGAATCGAGGCAAAAATCATTGTTGCATTGTCGGATCTTGCAGGTTTTGGATTCCATAAATAACTCCATACCCAGGAGATCCAGCGCCATTGCTCACACAGAAACAGGGGTAGCAGTGTTCTTGTCACTCTCCAATCTCCAGTGACATTGCTCAGTGCCATTGCTCACACACAAATAGGGGTAGCAGTGTTCTTCTTACTCTCTAGTCTCCAGTGCCATTGCTCATTGGAAACAGGAAGGGTAGCAGTGTTCTAGCCATTTGACAAAAATGACTAGAAATTAATGTTATTGAGGTTAATAATAATGTAGGATCAAAAACAGAGCCAAATTATGTGATTTTAGCATATTTTTAAACAAAATACAATTCCAAAACAGAAACCAAAACACGTAGTTAATACAGATCCAAAAACAAAAACAAAAACAAAACACAAGGATCAGTGAACATCCCTAATATATATGTATAAATATGTATAAATATATATATATATATATATATATATATATATATATATATATATATATTTATTTATTTCTGTTGCGAACATAGAGAATTTATTTATAAGGGTTAACCCATCACATAATTGTGGAGCATAAGGCCTAAATCATAACTGCAGTGTAAATATGGTATATCAAATGAATCCATTGATAAAATGTGAGGTCAGAGAGTTGGTTGTGTATGTATTCGGTGGCTCTGCACATCCCAGGGTTAGAAGATAGCAGTGTCACCCATGGCAGCTTCAAAGGCCCCTGCGGTGAGCTTTATCCTGGCCTAGGATGGAGTTTTGAAACCTGAATAAACTTTTAGGAACTGCTCAGCATGGTGTCTGGCTCAAGGTGACCATGTGTTGTCTGGTTATAGTTTATATTGACAAAAATAATTCAGTTTTCAAATATGCCACTTAAGATCAATAAAAGTAGTGATCAACCACATATTCCTCAATAGGGGCTCTGGAGTAGTTTCCTGACAAAATAGAGGCGATATATTATATGACTGTTTGGATATATGATTGAAGACATTAAATTAGGGAGTAGCCAGAGATCTATCCCTGAAAATTGGTGGCAGCAGTGGGATTTTGATCATTTTTAGAGCATTAAGTGCTGGGTTTAAGTAATTATTCCCTGCACTTAAGAAATGGTAGTATCCTTGCAAGGAATACAGCCATGTTCATAAGGACAAAACTGAATGCTTACTATTTTTTAAGACATACGTGCAATACAGTTTTCCCTTCCCTGTTTTTCTTTCCTATCTTTTATTTTGCAACGTAACTGAGGAGATGGCTGCGACATATAAACGCATGACAACGGAGGCACTGATGGCACAATGTGAGGAAGGAGGAATTCCCACTAGTGGCAAAGCAAGAAACAATTGAAGCCCTCTTGCGGAGAGATCAGCAACAAGTTGGAGATATGTCCCAGGAAGGGCACAGCCAGGATTCAGAAGAGGACCTAACTGTGGATATTGCTCAAAACCGCTTAATTTCTGATGATTCTAATAGTTCATGTGTGGACATTTTTATAGACGTTTATTTGCAAACTTCCAAAAATTTTTTGGGCCCAGCAGACATTACAACTGAAATGCAGCTTATACAGCACTACTAGCAGAAGGAAGCTGCTGACCGCCAGGCGAAGTGCGCTGCTATGGAGGCAGCAGAGAGGCGCCCTGCCATGGAGGCCTCGGTGCGCCAGGCAGAGTGGCAGGCAGAAAGGGAAGCTGCGAGAGGCAGAGAGGAGATATCAGCTGGAGCTTGCCAAGCTCCAATGCCAGCCAGAAGCCAGAGAGGCTGGTATCAGCAGACCCTGTCCAGAGAATTTCCCTGTATTAGGAAAAGACAGGGATTTATATTCTTTTTTGCGAGGATTTGAAAAGACTCGCCAAAAATATATACTGCCAAAAGATCAGTGGGCCTGGTTTGTGAGGGAAAGCAATAGAGTCATTTGCAGATCTTCCACCTGAAATGGACCGGGATTATGAGGCAATCAAAAGTTCTCTGTTACAGTGTTTTAATATCACTCCGGAGGCGCACAGACAAAGGTTCTGTGATTTATAACACAGTGCCTCTGACACTTATTCAGGACTTGTGGCCCAACTGTCTATTTCTTTCAAACAGTGGATTGGAGGGTTAAAGGTCACCACCTTTGATGCTCTAAAAGATTTAATGATCCAGAATTAGTTTATCACTTTGTGCCCAGCTGATGTGAAGGAATGGGTAGTGGATTGGGACCCTGAATCATCTGCAGAAGCAGCTAGACTGGCTGACATGTATACTGTCACCTGGGCACATGCAGCTAAAAGAGGGACTTTCGCGGCTGGGCAGTCTACCAGTAGGATCAACGCCACCCCCCTCAATGCCATCACACCTGTTTCTTCATCTTTTGGGAGGGTTGGGCCAAAGCCTGTTTTGGGAGACACCAGCCGATGTTTTGTGTGCAACCAGGTGGAGCACAACAGTACCATCTGTCCAGAAAAGAAGAATACTTCACCCTCCTCTGGGGGGGTACCTTCCCTGCAATATTATACAGCTGTCTTGTGTGTTGATGGTCCCCAAGGGAGCAAGAAGGACAACCTACAACCAGTCACTGTGGGTGACAGGGTAACTGTGGGGTTAAGAGACATGGGTGCTGATGTTATGCTGGTGCATTCAGAGCTCTTGGGGTTAGAGGACTTCATTCCAGGAAAATCTATTTCTGTACTAGGGGATTGGGGGAATTCACCTTACTGTGCCTATGGCCAGGGTTTACCTTGATTGGGGTGCTGGAAAGGGCTTTAGAGAAGTAGGGGTATCGGACAATATTCCTGCCAATGTTACTTGGGACTGATTTAGGTAGAATACTCACTCAATATGTCTCCACTGATGATGTTGTGGACTCAGCTTAGAGTACCAAGGTTTTTTCCCAGGTAGCAGGAGGTGACAGGGAAAAGGTCTGTTCTGCTGCCCCTGAAATTTGTAAACCAGGATGTGACAGGGAAAAGGTTGTTCTACTGTACCTGAGGGATGTAAGGATGTTAAAGCCTCACATGTTACTGTGTTAGAATCAGCTGAGAATACCAACGTTTCTCCCCAGGCACCAGGAGGTAACAGGGAAAAGGTCTGTTCAGTTCAAAATGAACTGTGTAATCCAGAATGAGACAGGGAAAGGATATATTCTATTGTATCTGAAATGTGTAATGATGATAATGCCAAAAATAGTATTGCATTCAAATCTACACATGTTCTTCAATTGACATCTTGTCATGAGGTAGGGACAGATGACAATGTTACTGCAAATATTGGCATTGATTGGTGTAGATAAGATGCTTTCTAGAAATGGAACACATGACAATGTGATTAATTCTGTTAGGTTAGAGGAAAGCAATGTTTATACCCAGGTAATATGCTCAGAAGATAGGGTACCGGGTACATGGGAGGGAGGGCAGAGTGAAACTGTGAGTTCTGTGCCTGAACCAGTCGTACCCAGGGGTGTTGAGAATGTGGGGGAGACACATAGAAATGACCAACGAGAAGTAGCGAGTGACAGCAGTCCTTACATTGCTGCTGTGACCTGTAGTTTGAATGTTCACTACTCAGATCTCCATCTGAGATCTGCACATTCACCAGAATTTTCTGTAGATACTGGGGGTCAGTTGCTAACCCACCCTTTCTTAGTCAGTCCTCTAATGGCTTAGACGGTATAGATTAGGGGCCCACACTCCCTGTTACACTACACCAGAGCCGTAACGAGGCCGGTGCGGGCGGTGCCACCGCCCCGGGCGCAGTCCCAAGGGGGCGCAGTGGCCGCCCGCACCGACTTCTGTGTGAGGAGTGAAAAGAAAAAAAAAAAATTAAACAGACCTCAGATTCAGACTGCCGGCCGCCCGGCGCATCCAAGATGGCGGCCGGCACCCGGCTCCACCCCCTTCTGAACTCTGCCCTCTGCCTCAGCGTCTGATGTCATGACGTTGCTAGGCAGCAGAGGAGCAGAGAAGCAGAGAGGAGCCAGGCAGCGACGGCTGGACAGGAGGTAAGTTTCAAAGCAGGGGAAGGGGGATGTAAGCTTCAATTATGGAGGAGATGTAAGCTGCAATTATGGAGGAGATGTAAGCTGCAATTATGGAGGAGATGTAAGCTGCAATTATGGAGGGGAGGGGGGGATGTAAGCTGCAATTATGGAGGGGAGGGGGGGATGTAAGCTGCAATTATGGATGGAGACAGGGGGGGGGGAATGTAAGCTGCAATTATGGATGGAGGCAAGGGGAGGGGGAAAGTAAGCTGCAATTATGGATGGAGGCAAGGGGGGGGGAATGTAAGCTGAAATTATGGAGGGAGGCAGGGGGGGAATGTAAGCTGCAATTATGGAGGGGGGAGGGGATGTATGCTGCTATTAGGGAGGGGGGAATGTGTGCTGCTATTAGGGAGGGGGGGAATGTGTGCTGCTATTAGGGAGGGGAGGAATGTGTGCTGCATCTTGCTATTATGGAGGGGGGGATGCTGCTATGCTTTATGAGGGATGGGGTGGTATGCTGCCATAATGTGTGAGGGAAGGGGGGTATGTATTAATATAATGTGTGATATGAGGGTAGGGAGGTTGGGTGTCTTAGTACATGGGTGGGAGTTAGGCTATTAATTTAATGGTGACGTTTAGGTGGGGGCTAATTATTTAATGGGTACTAGTTTATTTGTGAGGTGCTGGTGGGTCAATTTAATTTATTGATGGGGCTTTTTAATTTAATGGTGGGGTCTATTAATTTCAGGTGAGGTATTTATCTGTATTGCAGTCACAAGAATGCTCTCTGTATAGTATGGTGGTCATAGAAATGCTCTCTGTATAGTATGGCTGTCATAGGAATGCTCTCTGTATAGTATGGCGGTCATAGGAATGCTCTCTGTATTGTATGGTGGTCATTGGAATGCTCTCTGTAAGGTATGGCGGTCATAGGAATGCTCTCTGTATAGTATGACGGTCATAGGAATGCTCTCTGTATAGTATGACGGTCATAGGAATGCTCTCTGTATAGTATGACGGTCATAGGAATGCTCTCTGTATAGTATGGAGGTCACAGGAATGCTCTCTGTATAGTATGGAGGTCACAGGAATGCTCTCTGTATAGTATGGAGGTCATAGGAATGCTCTCTGTATAGTATGGAGGTCACAGGAATGCTCTCTGTATAGTATGGAGGTCACAGGAATGCTCTCTGTATAGTATGGCGGTCACAGGAATGCTCTCTGTATAGTATGGAGGTCACAGGAATGCTCTCTGTAAGGTATGGCGGTCACAGGAATGCTCTCTGTAAGGTATGGCGGACACTAGGAGGCTCTTTATATTGTATGTGTGTGTGTACATGTGTGTGTATATATATATATTTTTTATGTAAGTGCACATCCACATTATTTATGTAATAAATGTATTGCTATACAGCATTACACTATGTGAGTTTCTTCCTCTCCATTATCCTGAATACTACTGATTGTATGAAGCATCTGCTATTCCCATGGGGTAATAAGGCTCAACTTGATTGGTGAAGATACCGGTTATACCTACAGATAAGCTTTAAAGATCTTTTATCTGGTACGCATATTATATTGGCACGGCGCTGGTGTTCTAGAGTGGTTCCTCATTTCCTTCTTCCTGTTGATCCACTATTATTACCTGAGTGTCTATACCTATTTAGTGGTTAAGATTCTGACTTTTGGTATACCTTTCTGTATTTTTATATACAGTATTATACTATTTGGCGCCCCCTCCCATTTGTTTTGTGTTATATATATATATATATATATATTATATTTAGTGTGATGGTGACAAGGGGGCACAATGATAGAGATTGCTCCATGGCACGGTGTGATAAAGGAGAAACTGTTATGGAGAGCACAGTGGGATGAAGGGGCAGTGTGATACAGATGGTACCATTACATTTATGTTTTAATTTGTTTCAGTGAGTTTTATTTCAATAACCAATTAATTTTTTTATACAGCTAGCATGTGATAGCTGCATTTAAAGTACTTTGATTCTATGGAGGCTTATTACATAAAGATCCTTACAAAGCCAGACCAAGAATAATGGAGAGGGAGGGGGTTTCAGTGCGGTCTAGAACTTGTAAAGTGCTAGCCACGCCCCCACAGTAGGTTGACCACACCCACCCGACAATTGACACTCCCACTTAGATGGGGGGCGCCGATTCCCTGTCTCGCCCAGGGCACTAAAATGGCTAGTTACGGCACTGCACTACACTTCCATATAGATGAGTCCAAGGGGGAGGGGAGTGTCCTGTCCAGTAGCCCCACCAGATAAGAATTACGCAATGTGTCATGAAATTTCGGAACTGGGAAGCAGGGCTGAGTGAAGTAGGTATACTGCTGTGCCAGAAATAAGGGGTTCCCACTTACATGAGTTTTTGTGGGAGGGAGGCTTTCTCTCAGGCCGCCCCCACAAAGAGACTAAGTCAGTAAGAGGTACAGAGAGTGTAGCTAAGAAAGCAGAGGTTAGCCCACAGCTATTGAAGGACCAGAAGTCCCAGCTGAATGAGGTATTTAACCCCTTCTTAACCCTTTTCACTAGAGACCCTAGTGAGACCCAGCTAACAGCTATCCCAGTGGAACTAGGGGGAATCTGTGGGAGTTGGCCTGGGCAATGATCTGTCAGTCAATCCCCATGCCATCTCTTAAAAAGTGAAGGTGTCGTGAACATAGAGAAATTATTTATAAGAGATAACCCATCACATAATTGTGGGGAATAAGGCCTAAATGATAACTGCATTGTAAATATGGTATGTCAAACGAATCCAATGATAAATTGAGCTACTATAATGTAAAATGTGAAGTCAGAGAGTCGGCTGTGTGTGTATTTGGTGGCTCTGCACATCCCAGTGTTAGAGGATAGCAGTGTCACCTGTGGCAGCCTCAAAGGTCCCTGCGGTGAGCTATATCCTGGCCTAGGATGGAGTTTTGACAGCTGAATAGATTTTTAGGAACCACTTAGCATAGTGTCTGACTCAAGGAGACAATGTGCTAACTGGCTATATTTTATGTAGACAAAAATAATCCAGATTTCAAATATGCCTCTTAAAATCAATAAAAGTAGTGATCAACCACATATTCCACAATAGCATGTTGAAGGGCAGCTCATATGTCAAATTAAGAATTCTGCCACACAGAGAAGTTGAGGAAATGAGTATAAGCTCAACTGATACCCTGTACCTATGCCTGTTTGGTATCAATAGATGGGTAATATCATAGGGTATCTATTAATAATAAAATTGGGGCTGTGTGACACTCCACAGAAAAGTTAAGTCTCATAGTAGACTTGGGTAGTAAATCAGGCAACATGCAAATGGTGATTGTAAAAAGTATCACAGACCACAACCCACCTGGAGGTGGGGAAAAGTGTAAAGGTGTCTTTAAAAAGCTGAGATCGGTTACAACAAATTGTCAGTTTCTTGGGGATCATTCTAATTAAAGAACTGACCATTTTTTCTGCCTACCCCCAGGCATACAGATAATTATACGTAAGTTTTGCTCTGTATTTTCATCCCATTTATTTTTATAACTGTTTGCAATTTTTCTATTTGTATGTCAAATCTTTATCTAATTGTTTTATATTATCTGTAAGCATTGTACCTTTTGTATATTAAATCTAACAATTTAATACTTCTGTCCTTATTGCTCTAAACAAACCCATTGCCTATTTAGAAGAGAGAGATTGCTTGGCTGTGGTTAACTCTTTAGAAACCAGAGTATGAAGGGTTAACTGTTTAGCTACCAGAGCACCGAGTATGCGCAATTGGATAATTATGTCATAGGTTTCCTAAGGGCCTTATACGTAGCTAGTGGCAGTTGGCGAAGAGGTGTGAAAACAGGTGTCTGTGTTGGGAAAGGGACCAGTAAATCTGTAGCTTTAGAGAAAGAGTGAGTATGAAATTTGGGCTGGAATCCTGTGTGTTTGTGTGTTCCCTTACAGTAAGCTTACAAGTCAGAGTGTGCAGAGGGTGGTTTGTGACAGATAAAGGGATCAGGAGTGGTATCCTGACAAAATAGAGGTGATATATGGTATGACTGTTGGGATATATGAGAAGATACTAAATCAGGGAATAACCAGAGGGACCTATCCCTGACAATATATATCCTTCTTTAAATATGGGGATATAGATTAATGACTCTAATCAGTACTCATAATTGCATTCACATTATTAATATTTGACCTGCACCAGCAATTTGCCCTTGGTGAACCAGCAACTGTTAAAAGGATAGGATTTTGATGGCCTCAGCTCAGCCTATGGTTGTGTGGCCGGGTGGGGTACGGAATAAGGATGCTCATGGATGGACAATATACAATGCTTTGCAAAGTACATTGTCCATGCCCGCATACTTACATTAACAGCACCGATACCAGCGTCGCAGTCGCCGGTGACGTCAGCAACTGCGTCCGGCGTCTTTATACGTCGTGATGGCCTCAAGTCGTTGGTCACAGCAGTCGGGAAAGAACCTGGTCGGGAAGGAGCCCTTCGCTCTCAACATGTCGGGGTAAGTCTTGTCGGGGTAGTCAGCATCGATATGCTAACTACCACCTGTGTGGCCACCCAGACCAATAGAAAGCCACAAGCTTTATGCTTACAGCTTCCTATTGGTCCACATAGTTGCCTCTCAATTTTGCAGCCAACTCATGTTGCCATTTTGTGTGTCTGGGGATAGTTAATTTGTGGGGATCCACGTTAAGTTGTAGCACCCTGATTGACCCGCCTATAATATGCCTGTGCTAAAGGGTAATTCTGTTAATTTTAGTAAGTAAGCCTAATTAAAAACATTATGCTAGATATCATAACTTACTGGAATAATACAACATAATTACATTCCAGTTTGTTATATTTATATATGTTTGTGTCCAAAAGAACTTTTTTTTAAACATAAGTAGTTTTAATACCTCAGATAGATTATAGTTTGTAGGGAAACATACTGTATACCCAAACACAAAATCTAAACTAAACGTCACAAGTGAAATATTACCTCTGATTCCCCCTCTCGGAGGCCCTCTCACTATTCCATTAAACGGAAGAGCACTTAGATCATAATTATGTTTCTTAAAATGTCAAACAATTGGAAATTTACTATCACAATGTTCAGCTCCAAATACAGTAAATCTTCGTGAATACATTCTCCCTAGTTTTTGTTGCCATGGCAACATATTGTTTTCTGCAAACGAGACAGGTGATGAGATACATTCTGTATACTGTTTAACAATTTATATGTTGTGCTTAAATAGGACTCTTGTGTGCTCTGGTTTTCCCAGTACAATCTTTTTTTATATCTGAAAATCTTTAACTTGCAATGTTCATTTTCTTAGAATTCAGCTTCTTGGTGCATCCATGTTAGCAGAATTAGTGGGGAGGGAATATCTATTGTAGTTGTCCATAAAAAGGGCAATGATGTATTTTTTAAGGATTTAGCAGGCTCAATATAACATGGATAAATGACCCAGTTTTATATATACCTTGCAATCTATACTTTAGTCAGATAGGCATACAATTATAGAAGTAAAGAGAAAAGAAAGAATATGTGTATATGTATGTATGTAACTATCTATCTATATATATATATATATATATATATATATATATATAGTGCTTGGTACTCATAAATAGCATGTGTACATTACCGTGTTGCCTTCCTCAGTACTTCACTTGTATGGATAGTACAATAAATAGATTCCAGGTGAGATAGGCACTCAAGGATTTAAGGCAAATTGTATTGTAGTTTGTTTGACATAATGACCCGGAGGAAAGTACTATACCGAAACGTTGGAATGGGTTAAATATACCCTTTTGATACAAACTAAAATTTGTCTTAAATCCATGAGTGCCGCCTCACCTGGAATCTCTCTCTCCCTCTCTCTGTATATATGTATATATATGTATGTATCTACTATATAAATGCCTAGTGGCGTGTGTAAAAAAAAAAAAACAAGCTCAAAACTTTAGTGTTCCCGCGCACAGCAAGCGGAGTCAGAGAGCCAGCTGGTGTCTCTGCAGCTGTCCTGTGTCAAAGTGATCATGAGGAGTTTGCCCGACATCTCCTGCATCAACCAGGACGCGCTGATCCTCACCACAAATGCCACGGTACCCGGGGATGACGTCATTATGTGATGTGATATGAATGTGTAATGGGACAGGTCATGTAATGTCACCGGGTGGAAGGGGTAGTATGAGGATTGGGCAAGTAATGTGATGTTGCCCTTCTTAAAAAAAATAGTACCATAGTTATCCTAACAATAACAAGTTACTATGGCAAACAACCAAAATACAGTGGTTCTAGTATTGTCAGTGCCAGGATGGGGCATGTTATATCATATTGCCCAGTACATAAGATAGGGGTGGGGAGAAATTATTTATTCTGCTTAGACTGTGTTCTATTTCTACATGCAGACAAAAATTGTCCGCCAAGAATTTTTTTTTAGGAGGGGGGTGTTTTGGGCTACTACCCCTTTTTTAATAAGAGATGCAGTGGGCATCCAGTGGCAGCTTACTATAACCGTGTTACCAGTGGCTGACAGGCAGGCACAGTATGCTGCTCGGCCGCGTTGATTGTGTTAAAACACTAATCAGAGCGTCCAGACAGGATTCTCTGCCTGCCTGTCAGCCACAGGGACCATGAGTATAGTGAGCAGAGTCGTAACTAGGGTGGTGCGGGCAGTGCCGTCGCCCAGGGCGCAAGCCCAAGGGGGCACAGCAGCCGCCTGCTACCTAGCCCTATCTTCTGCCTTTTACCTCCGTAGTGGAAGTGATTGTTGATGAAGGTCGGCTTGCCCTTCCATACAGTCATCAATAAAGTTAATTTATTTGAATCCCACCACAATATATGTGTGTGTGTGTATATATATATATATATATATGCGTACCAGATAGTAGTACTTTTTAGCTTATCTCAGTCGATGTCCTGCAGCTGTTCAGAGCTAGCTCACATAACTGGATGCACGACTGTCAGCCGGTCTTATAGTATAAAGCAATTGAGATAAGATGAAAAGTACTACTATCTGGTACGCATATATTCACATAAGTGTGTCCTGGGTGTTTCATATATACTCTATGGCAACCCTGGGAGTTCTGTCACTGTGATTGCGTTTTAGCTGTATTGTATCATTACACCCTTTGTGTTTTTTATTGGGTGCTATACTACAGTATTTATCTTCTGGTTTCTCCTCCACTGGTGATTTTGGTCTTACTGTGGATTCTTCTGTGATCCCAACATTATATCAATATACTACACTATTGTGCGCCTCCTCCTCCATTTTTCATTTTATAGGTTTTATTCCATGCTACACCGCTTGGTAAAAAGGATTGGCAGCCACCTGCACATGGGGAGTGTTTACTGAGAAGAACTTAAACTTTGTACTGGACTATTGGTGATCTGCTGCAAGCGCCATCATTTGTATCTTGTATTTTGCAATATATATATATATATATATATATATATATATATAAAATAATGCATTTGCAAATAAGTGTAACAGAATTCTTTCAGTAAAGTACTAACCACACCCCCACATTAGGTTGGCCACACCCACTTATCAAATGCCACTCCCACTTAGATGGGGGGCGCCAGTGCCCTGTCTCGCCCAGGGCACTAAAATGTCTAGTTACGGCACTGTCTATTGGTGAACCGCACTGGCTGCGAATAGCAAAACACATCAGTTATGGTGTTGTGGCTGGCGTTAAGCTGATTGTTTTCCGCTAACCCATAGCAATTCATCTATAGATCAGAGAGTGTAACAATGGTAGCACAATGGTGAGTGCCCAAACTTGAGGGGAATATGTGGCCACTAGAGATCTTAGCCAAATGAGATCTGTGGCACGGATTTTGGCAACCACCAAAGATCTGCGGCTTCAATGATGGTAGCCAACAGAGTTCACTATCTTTTACATTGGTCACAAGAAAACTCTCTGTATTGTATATTGATCACTAAAACATGATTTGTATTATTTGTTGGCCACCAGAGCAAGCGTTGCATTGAATAGTTGTTAAATAACATTTTGTCATACATTTCTTAGAATGGATAACATTTTAGCTTTGTGATTTAGTTGTTATTTTTATTCTTACCTTAATAAGTTTTGTTTTGTAGGCCATAAGATTTTAGTAATCCTTTGTTGAACTGTAAGCCTTTATGAGCTGAGCACAAAAATAAAACTTAAGGTCAGGTTTCTCCAGTGACTTATAAAGGAGCCATATAACTTCCTACTGTCTGCTATTAATACCTCTTCCTGCACAACTGAATAGTCTGCTGATTTTTACTACACTACGGTCATCTGAGATTTTAATTCATAGCTCACTACCAGAACTGAATCATCCGTTCTGTCGGGCAGCACGGTGGCTCAGCAGTTAGCACTTCTGCCTCACAGCGCTGGGGGCATGAGTTAAATTCCCAACAATGGCATCTGTGTGGAGTTTGTATGTTCTCCCTGTGTTTGCGTGGGTTTCCTCCGGGCGCTCCGGTTTCCTCCCACACTCCAAAAACATACTAGTAGGTTAATTGGCTGCTATAAAAATTAACCCTAGTCTGTCTGTGTGTGTGTGTGTGTGTGTGTGTGTGTATGTATGTTAGGGAATTTAGACTGTAAGCTCCAATCGGGCAGGTGCTGATGTGAATGAGATCTCCGTACAGCGCTGCGGAATCAGTGGCGCTATATAAATAAATGATGATGATGATGAACCATTAAGCAACCTACGCTCCTGCCTATGGTTCAGTGGACCCGGATTGCTCTAAACCATAAACCACTACATAAAATTACCATTCTTTCCAGGCGCGGGCTGGCAAATTTCAGCCTGGGGGGCGCACAGGCGGCCGCATCAAATGACACATGATGCAGCCGCGTCATTGATAAGGCGGCCGCATCGCGTGTAATATTAAGGTTATATTGCGTCCATGGGGGGGGCGGCCGGCCTAAATAGCGGTCAGACTGAGCGGCCCGGGGGGGGATGTCCCCCTGCCCCCAGCCCAGCCCGCCTCTGATTCTTACCTTATTCTACTGGCTTTCACTGCACTGCTTGCTTACTATGTAGGGAGGCTGGGACTACCACCCCAGCATCTAATGTACTCACAAGTAGTTTCAGAATTGTTCTTCCTCTATTAGCGATGTGTGGTTGGTTATTAGGCAACTGCCCAGTAGATTTGAAGGTTGCCCATGCACACTACGATATTTTAGATCATATCAGAAAATAAACTGCACTGCTTACTAATGATGCTATCAAAATCAACAGAATCATTCTAAATGCATTTGCCTGAGTGACTATAGGAACCTATAGAAGGTACTGGGTAGGCTTCCCTGGCATTGTAAGGCACCCGCGGGTGTCCAGGCAGCGTGAAGTGGATAAATTCATGCTGGCTGGCCACCCACAGATGCCTTCCCTAAGTCCAAATTCCCTAACACACACACAAACTAGGGTCAATTTGATAACAGACAATTAACCAGTAAGTTTTTGGCATGTGGGAGGAAACCCATGCAAACATGGCACGAACATACACTACACACAGATAAGGCGCTGGTCAGCAATTGAACTCAAGACCTCACCGCTGTGAGCAGAAGAGCTAACCACTAAGCCACCGTGCATATTACTATTCATTTTGTATTCAACTAGCTATAGATAGCCGCTGCTCCAAGACTGTGCACGATCCCTTAAATCAGGGTAACACAAAACATAATTCAGGAGCCAGTTAATCGAATCTGAGAATCAACAAGATCATTAAAGCAGCTCAAGAAAATGGCAATCCATCGACATCTATAGAAATCACTCAAAATAATAAGGCAGCAGCAGGAATTATTTGGGGAATTGGCTATCTGGCTCTTGTGCTTTGTCCCAATTTTCACAGCATTCAACATAAAAGAAAATGCTTAACAATGGTAAAAACATTCGTTTAGTGCATTACAATTAGCAATGTCTTGTAATAACATTGTTGTTTCTTACTTTAAGCTAAACAGAATATTCTTGTACAGCTTGAACGCCACTGGTATAGGGGAATAGGGGAATGCCGTCCAGGAAGGGCAAGAGAATAAAAAAAACCTGTTTATTGACATTTTATAAAATCATAAAATATCAAATCTTTTTAAATGCGGAATAAACTGCAGAGTCTTCATGTTCACAAGGTAAACAGATATAATACAAATATTATTTAATTCACATTCAGCCTTGAGTCTTGTGTAACAACATCAAGACCAGTTGTATATTGCTTTGGCTGATACATTAACGCAGAAAATAGGAATTTTAATAGAATCAGCAAGTCAACCTTAGCGACAGAGCTCCTTCTAGAATATCTATAATGACTTTGGCCCTATTCCAGTATTTACTTTTAGTTAAATCAATTGGAAGATATTTCAGTCTTTACCCTAGAGGCCCAAACTTTCTAAAAAGCGCAGCTCACATATGCTGTTATCACATGTTGTAAAATTGCATCCTTTTTCGAAAATATGTAATTAATAAAACAAGAAGAGTGTGTTTAATCAAGTTAGCTTAAAATACTGATAAAACATTAATTTATTTATTTTAAATTCTATGTGTGTGTGTGTGATTGCATGTGTATTTGGTAGTGTGTTGTCATTGCATATAAGTTTGCTAATCTGCGATCAGTAGAGACACTCGAAAATTTCAAGCCAGTTTCTAAATCAAATTCACTGATGACCCTGAACTTATGCTCGGTACAACTGGATATGGACCCGGATTTAAACTTGTAGTTTGTGGCCCCCACTCACAGTTCGAATTTGTCGTTCAGAGTTCTCTTACCAAGTTCGCTAATTGCTAGTGTTTTACTTTTTTTTTAAGCACAGTCAAAATAATATTGCTAACTAACAATGGTTCCCAAAGTGTGCGCCCCGGCTCCCAGTAGTGCCGCGGCGATGACACAGTGGTGCCACGGCCAGGGCACAAAAAAAACAAAAAACAACTTACCAATCTGCCCGGGACCCAGCACCCTCCTTGCTTCTCACTGAATGTTGGGTGTGACATCATCACACCCGACATTCAGTGAGAAACGGCAAGAGAGAGGGGGATGCTGGTTCCCGGCGTCACCGCATTGGTAAGAAGATAGAAGAGAAGACAGAAGAAACAGAAGAAAGAAGCCAAGTATGGTAAGTAAAGAAACGGAGGGGAAGTTGAAAGGAAGCAGCAATGGAGGGGCAAAAGAATGAAGAGGGGCAGACAGTGTGTGTGGATGAAGAGGGGCAGACAGTGTGTGTGAAAGAAGAGGGGCAGACAGTGTGTCTGAATGAAGAGGGGCAGACACTGTGTGTGGATGAAGAGGGGCACAGAGTGTGTGGATGAAGGGGCAGAGTGTAAATGTAAAGGGGCACAGTGTAATGATGAAGGGGCAATGTTGCTGTATTATTTTGTTTGATCTTATTCCTCTTAATATTAGCTGTAAATTATTCTTTGACAGAAATATAATTGCAAAAAGTAAACTAAGTATTTCTGTCCTGACCTAAATACTTATTACGTTATTTTGACTCAAATACTTAAAAAATGGGACTATTCTGTAATTATTTTGAAGGGGTGCCCTGAAAAAATTATGGAGACTCTAAGGGTGCCACAAACTGAAAAAGTTTGGGAACCACTGCTAATTAATATAAAATATATAAATTAACATTAAAGTATTTTAACTTTTCTATTTAAATCAAACTGCAAACACTACTGTTTGCAGATCGAAGTTGAAGACATGCTGTATAATCACTACATCCCTTCCTAGCCCCATCCTATTCCTGTCCTTTATGCACATGCTGTATGTAATACAAAATAGCTCTCTGTCCGCTTTCCTGTCTCTTATTTAGCAAAAAAAGAAAAGGAAATACATAATTATCTTCATCATTATCATTTATTTACAAGTCATCAAAAAACCCTCTAATGCCAATCCGTATAACAAATCATACATACAAAAAGAACAAGGACCTATGAGATTGACTAAGAAGATGCAGACAAGAGGCAGAGAGCAGAGAGGTCCTGTTCATGTGAGCTTACAATCTAGAGGTAGAGGATAATGCTAAGACAATAAGAACTAGAGGGATTGGATACTAGCTCGCTAGTAGAATCAGCTGAGGGTGGAATAGAGTATGGTGAAGAAGTGGGTTTTGAGAGAGTGCTTGAAAGACTGAAGGTTGGGATAGTTTCATCAGATGGGATAGGGAGTTTCTTAAGGGGGAGCAGCATGGCAGGAGTCTTTGAGGTTGGAGTGAGAGGTGGTAATGGTGCAGGGAGTGTATATCAAAATGGGGGAGATAATGTCCACTTGGAGAGACCAAAGGATGAACTAAGTGAGAGGCTAAAGCTTCTGTAAGTTTGTCAATGGGGCTATTTAGAGCCCCAGGAATGAGAGTGGGTAGGTCATGGATAGGAAGTAAGAGAACCAGGCTGCAAAGTTGTAAAGGAATTGGGAGGCTGGGCCTGTGGGTTAACAGCACTGCCTCACAGCACTGGGGTCATGAGTTCGATTCCCGACCATGGCCTCATCTGTGTGGAGTTTGTATGTTCTCCCTGTGTTGGCGTGGGTTTCCTCCGGGTGCTCAGGTTTCCTCCCACACTCCAAAAACATACTGGTAGATTAATTAGCTGCAATCAAAAATTGACCCTAGTCTCTCCCTCTCTGTCTGTCTGTCTGTCTGTGTGTGAGTGTGTGTCTATAGTAGGGAATTTAGACTGTAAGCTCCAATCGGGCAGGGACTGATGTGAATGAGTTTTCTGTACAGCGCTGCGGAATTAGTGGCGCTATATAAATAAATGATGATGATGATGATAGATGACTGCGACTCGAAGGTATATTGGAGGGAAGAGATGGATGGTATGGACTTCAGAAAGGGAAAAAGAGTGTTCAGGGGCAATGACTTTCAAAGTGCAGCTAGGGAAGAGAAAGAAGTCTTCTCCACCACCTTCATGTCCACCGGATCCAGTAGTATAGGTGAGGTAGAGAGCTCTACATGAGAGTGCAGCAGGAAAAGCTATATCAGTGTGGAAGAGCCAAGATTGTAGTATGACAAAGAGGCTGAAATAATTCGAGAAGAATAGAACAAATATGGATATTAGTTTGTTGCAGGGAGATCTAGGGCTAGATCTACAAAACTCCGGGTTTGGAAAAGTGGAGATGTTGCCTATAGTAACCAATCAGATTCTAGCTTTCATTTATTTAGTGCATTCTACAAAATGACAGCTAGATTGGTTGCTATGGGCAACATCTCCACTTTTTCAAACCCACAGTTTGGTAAATATACCCCCTAGTGTTCTAGGTGCATGGAAACACAGGCATTTGCAAATTTTTATATGGTTTGTTGGGAAGCAAATACAAAAATGGGAGATGTATCAACCCATAGCTTATCTTGTGGAGATACATTGACAATATTCTTTCTATAATGTGTAAGAGCAAACAATTTCTGGATAGATTTATCCTGGGCCTAGAAAGTCTGGATTATAATTTAAAAGTTACTCTTACTTAAAAAGTAATATTAACTTCTGGATTTTAATATTTGCATTATTAATAATTAACTTAACTATTAATTGTCTACTAGTAAACACTTACAAGATGCAAATGTTAATCCCTACATCAATACCTACAGTTACCATTAAAAACATAATATAATTATAGCCAATTTCTGCAATGTGTATAAATTATAACTGCAATGAGGTCTATTTAGAATAAGTTATATAAAGTTAGAAAAAAGTTATATAAAAGCTATATAAAAGCTAAGGAGTCTCATGGCTGTGTAAAACGCGTCTGTGTTAAGCACTAGAACCCAGGTGAAACGCGTGGAATCTTCTTTCGGTTCCATTGTCTACTTACGGTCACATGTCCGGTTAATGGATATCGGGTTCGTTACATTCCTTTCTCATTTGTAACAAGGAGCAATGTACAATTTAGTTTGTAAGTGATAACATTTGATTGTTACACAATAAACACTACATTTTATTTCTGGTTCTATCCTATCTCCTATTGAGGTATTCCATGAATCCAGGACCCATAATGCAGGTTAGAAATAAACATAGAGAAAAGTTCCACTGTGTAATAAATGTCCCTAGATCCAGTTATATCCTACAGAAGGTCCAGAGAACAGAGCCAAAATTTTGCAGTATTTCACTGCATATACCTTCAGGGCACTCTCTATTCTACTTTAGAACTCTCCATATGGAATAGTTTTACAGTGCCAGATAAATTGTATTTCCCTAATACTGTGGAAATTTGAAATATAATACATTATAACTGTAATTTTATTTTAAATCATGTTCCTAGGGAAGTAAAAAAAACAGTAAAGTGAGATATATATTTAATTCCCTGATACTACTGACAAAATTATATTCTCCTCTAAAATATATAGTTCAGTTTGAGCTTTAACACTTTGACTCTGCCACCTGCTTCCCCGCCTCATTACCTCAATATCATTCCAATATCTGCAGCTCAGTGCTTTCAGGTAGTCTGAGATATTTCATTGCATAGAATATATGCATAAGACACAGCCTTACAGTGCAGATTTCAGTTCAGAATGGGTGAAATATTTAATTGTTAGCAATATATCCTCATAACATCATCCTTATAGGGCCAGTGTACTGTACGAAATGTGTCCTCAAATGTTTTAGATCCTGTGTTTGTGAAATAATTGACTGTAGGTTTTTTCCAAACAGTTCTATTGAGTTAACAATTCATTATTAGCACTGATCCCCCAGGGAATCTACAAACCTGTGTGAACCTGACCATGAGCCGTTGGTATCAGTCTGAAGGAATATGGAAAAACTTGAGGACTGCTATAATAAATGTTTACTTGTCACTAGCTGTCAGCCAGGAAAGAATGTGCAAACTATGAGATTTGCAATAGAACTGTACAATTGATGGTAGAGGCAGTTTGGTAAGTTCAGACTGGAGGAAATTTATAAGCAAATGATTAAAAGAACTATTGGAATGTGCATGTTGCACTGTGGCAGAAAACCTTACTGGGGGATTCAATTTCAAGCCATGTGCCGTTGGACACCACTGCGATGTCTGGATGCACACATTACTGCTTATTAAGGTAAGGAATATGTGTTCAATTTCGTCTGCACCTCTAAGGGGTTCCAGAAAAAATGAGCATGGATACACCGCCATGGAGTGCCATCATGGAGCATTCCGGAGACACTCCATGGCACATCAATCCAAATAAAATTCCTCCCTTAGAGTCACATTTTCCCACCAAGGATGAAACGTAAGTTATACAAATCGTTAAAGTCCTTACATTCTGCTATCTCCCTCCATGGTAGTGAGGGTAGGAAGAATGTAGATGAAGTGCTATTTATTGCTGTAACTAAGTGTGACAAAGGCGTCTGCCTACCAAAATGTTTCTGCATGGATTTGCTATAATAGCGTTCACTTAACAATATTGTGGTGTGCTTGGCTTAGCTTTCATCTACTTGATAAGTTTTATCCCAGAGGTGAGTGATGGATAAGTATAATTCCTAATAAACATGTGTTTGTAGTATATAACTCTGATTTTCCAGGCTCTTTAAACTGCTCCACTGAAGGACAATGTCCATAATAATAATAATAATAATAATAATAATAATAATAATAATAATAATAACAATCATAGTAATAAAAAGAAGATAAATTATTAATTTAATCCTTATCTGGATTCCTGACAATACAGCTTGGTTTTTGGCAAGTATAAAACTGATCATCCTCATTATTATTTATTTATAATATTCCATAGCGACAGACTATCATCTTACAGTTATGACAAACTGAGTACAATAAATATAACATGACATGAATAAAATTAAGCACAATAACGCCTCCATGGATAGTCATGAGTTAATTACATAAGGTAGCGGAGAATTCAGCTTAAGACCTGATAACAAGGCCCTACAAGGGAGATAGATATGAGACATAAGGAGGAGAGGACCATGGCCGTGAGAGGTTACATTCTAGAGAGAGGGGGTAAAAAAAGACAGTAGGTGGAAATGGGGCAAGTGTGAGTGAGGTGAACAGAGAAGGCAGATGAAGTCGATATTAGGGTTTAGGGGTTAAGGTAAGTAAGCATGAAGATACATCCTACCAGACACTCCTTCAATCGTTTGGACCGAAGGTCGAGGGAGCGTCTGGTAGGAAGAGGCAAGGAGTTTCTATTATCATTTATAATATGGGGCCTGATTCATTAAGGAAAGTTGAGAAAAAGTAAGCAAGTAAGGCAACACCATGTTGCATTTGAGGGGGAGGTAAATTTACAATGTGATGGCAGATTTATAGTTGAGGTAGGGCATTTCAGTGTACAAATAAGCTATCAAGTATTTGTGTGTTACATGAAAAAACAGACAGTATTTTCCTTATTTGCAAAACAATAAACTAATTTGCCTCCCTTGCATTACAACATGGTTTTGTCCAGAAAACGTGAGTAAGAATACTTACTCAATTTTTTGCTTAACTTTCCTTAATGAATCAGGCCCATGGTGGCCAAGATCTAGGTCTACCAGTCATACCGTTTCTTTGTGTTCTTCTTCTGTTAATGAGGACAACCATCAGTAATAGTAGATTAACAAGACAAGAACTTGGACTGTGTACGTGAAGAATGGAACCAAAACAGCATTCATCAGCGTCATTGTTAAATAATAATAAGCATGATTAAATAACATTTAAGGTTAACATGTATATTAAGAACAAAGGAGGCACCATTATTAAATATTTATGCTACTCTTCTTCAATATTCTGTTGTATCTTGTATTGGGCTGCTGTGGCCATTAAAGTCCACCAAGGGATTACAATCAATGCCATTAAAATTAAATACAGCTAATCATATTTTTGTTTAAATAAAATGTTCCACTTTGCTAAGTTGTCAACCCACCCCCCACCCCCTGGTTCAACAGAGGATGCATCGGACTCTGCATTTATGAAATGTATTTAAACAGGGTGAGGTCAGCTCCAGCAAAGATGTTTGAGAATTATGAATTAAATATGTTATTTATAATTTACCTTTTTATTTATTTTATTAAATAAGAAATGTATTAATATGATAACATCTATATTTTCAAATTCTAATTTTAACCAGATCTCCAACTTAATATTTAAATTATATTGTAACAAGTGACTCATTTACGCAATTACTCTGAAAGATTTGAAATTCAACTTGGCATCCAAACAGTATTACAGTATTAAACCCATCTGTCTATTTCTCATAATATAAATTACTTTGGGCAAGTTACCTTTATTTTAATTTTAGAAATGTCGTCCAAGTATTAATGCTCTAGAAGCACTAATGTCCATTTACAATTATAGCTTAAATGGGAAATTAATTTGTTTACAAATAATAAGCAATTATTAAGTTAATCAAGCACAATCAATGTTCTTGACTTTTTGACAATATAAATATATGACAAAATAATGAACAATAAAGTATTTTTTACAACTGTTAAATAACTGAGTCTTGCTGAAGGGGCAATATTTTAGCCCCTTTGGACAGCCTCAATACATTATTCATTAATGGTAATTAAATAATTTACAAGGCATGGGAAATGTGATGGACAGAATTGAATGGGTATCTTGAATCAGAAACAGCTCTATGTTCTCGAGACTAATGGGTACAACAAGATGCATATGTTAAATAGCATCATAATTTGTTAACTTAGTTCAGCCAAAAGTACATTTTTAAGTGAATTAGGTGTTATAAGTAAACAAAAAAGATGTCCCAGGAAGTAGCTATAACAGGGCCAGTGGTCACTGCACACTTACTGTGATGATAGCCGGTTTAATATAACCCTATGTGCAGCACAACTGTCCTACCTGGTACCTATCCGAGGTTCAAAGTCACCCAACCAAATATCCGAAAATAAATTAAATAGGTTTATTTAACAAAATGGTAGCACCAAAGAGCAACAATAATATTTAAATAATAAAGTGCAACAAATAACACTACAGTCTGGCATAGACAACATACAGGGTATAAAACACCTCACCAGTATCCTAGTCACTTTCAGGAACTGTTGTCTATCAATCCAAGGTTCTCCATGTCTCTCCTTTGAGGCTACCAGCAAGGCAGTGGTCCTGACTCACTGTCACTCTGCTTTTGTAGGAGACACAGCTCCCCAAGACCTGGAGAGGTAGATCAGGGCAAAGGCAGTACTCCAAGGACCGATTGTCCCTTTCCTGTCAGGGCAGAGATCTGGATCTCAACGTCAGCCTGACTTCAGCTATCACTGGTTGGTGAATGCCAATTTGTTGTTCTCTGGAGCTCCTTTTTAAAGCCATAAATGACCTTCTCAGGAGTTTCAGAACCTGCCTGGTCCTTTTCGGTCTTTACCTTTTTACAGGTAAACATGCAGACAATGGGATAGCAGATGAGCCACTCTTGATATAATTAGTGACATGTATTGTTCTGTGACTGTACCAGTGTTGGCTAACCTGTGACACTCCAGGTGTTGTGAAACTACAAGTCCCAGCATACCCTTCCACCAATAAGCTGCTATATAATGGCAAAGCATGCTGGGACTAGTAGTTTCACAACACATGAAGTGCCACAGGTTAGCCAACACTGGACTATACAGTAGAAGTTGTTTTGTAGTCATCTATCTGTTGACCTTTTCCCTATGCTAGCACACACAGACACAGCTAAACAAAGACAAGATACCCCCTGGTGTGATGTACATTCATACAAGACTGTTAGACAATAATTCTTTTGCCTAGGCTTAAACAATGGACTAGTTTGCAAGATAAGAAAACCAGGCTGTCAGACATTCTAACTACTTACAAATAGAATATTTACAAGTTTAAATATGTCTGACAAATATGGGGAAGAAGAGGGCTAGAAAAGTACGTGTTTATATAGTCTACAGTTTGTGAGACACGAGGGGTAGACTGGATGAAGTGATATTAATACCTCGTTTCATCACACTTAATAAGTAACTTTACAAAGCAATAAAAAATTTAATGTTTTAATTTTCAATGTTGGCCTGCGGGTGATCCAGGTGACAGGTGGGTATGTGGGGGTGGGAGACAGCTAATCTCATCATTTTGGCCTAAATGACGAGATTCCCCCGAGAGTCGGGTCATGGAGGTTCCAAATCCTGCCCACTTCCCTATGAAGTGGGCAGATGAGGGAGAATACCCTACTCTCCTGGGAGTCCGGGAGACCTACTTGGATTTCGGGAGTCTCCTGGAGATACCGGGAGAGTGGGTAAGAATGTAGTACCGGTTATTTCTGTGACCTGTATAAAAGCAGCCGGCCTATAACTTAGTGCCTTTATATGGTCACAGAACTCCTTGATGACTTATCATCATCATCATCATCATCAACAACATTTATTTATATAGCGCCAGCAAATTCCGTAGCACTTTACAATTGGGAACAAACATTAATAAGACAATACTGGGTAATACACACAGACAGAGAGGTAAGAAAACCCTGCTCGCAAGCTTACAATCTATGGGACAATGGGAGTTTGAAACACAAGGGCATGTGCTACATCATATTGCACAATGGACCAGCTAGAATGCAAAGGTAAAAGTACTGAGTGGGCTGTGTGTGTGGCAATTTTGGTCAGAGGGTTGTTGTCTTGTGTTAGCTGTGTAGAGGGTGGTAATAGGGTAACCTAGGGAGATTAAGATGGTGGTTAAAGAATACCATAAGCTTGTCTGAAGAGGTGGGTTTTCAGAGAATTCTTAAAGGTTTTCCAATTCTTTTAATTTATGGGAGGAGATTATACCATATATTACCACCCAGAAAACACAGTCTGCCTCAGGGGCGGGCTGGGCCGGGTGGCAGGGGGGCATCGGGCCCCTGGGCCGCTCAGTGTAACCACTGTTTGGGCCGGCCAGCCACCGCAACCCCCCCCCCTTCTCCCCCGTGGATGCAGGCGATTAATTTTTCATTGACGCGGCCGCATTGCTTGTCATGTGATGCGGCCGCCTGTGCGCCCCCCGGGCAGAAATGTGCCAGCCCACCCCTGGTCTGCCTTATATCTCTTCGAATTAATAAAATATTTATTGTATGAGATCTAAGGAAACAAAGTCACAACATGTAATAATATAGATCATTACTTATTTAGAGGGTAATTACAGTTAAACCGTTATTACTTTTCATTTAGGAACCTTTTGTCCTCTTACAATACTTTAACCTGTCGATGTCACAAATAATTAAGACGCCAATTCCAGTCAATACAATTTAATTACTTCTTTCCATGCAAAAGAAAAAAGAAAGCATCGGGAATCAGTTATAGGATAATGTAATAAACATCAGATTTGCTGATATTAAATCTTTGCACTGCAGTGTGTTATTGATGCATCTACGTTGCACGGAGTGGTGTATTAGCACTCTTGGCGGAAAAAAGAAATAAAATAAAAGGCTTGTGCCTTAACAGATAAACCAGCTCATCGAATACAAGCCTTGAACGGCAGCATTGAAACTCTAGAGATAAACAGTCTAGCAAAAGAGAAGAGAAAATTAGCAGCACTAAGGAAGCAATTGCAAGCTTAACATACAATGCTCCCAGAGGCTTGCAAATAAACAGTTTATGAGCGGTCACAAAGCCTTGTTTTTGTTGCCATAGCAGCACAGTTGGACGTATCACTAAGATAATTTCCCTAGATGGCCATTTGCATGTTGCACACACACAAAAAAGACAACAAGATGAAATTAATAAACATAGGGAGAGAACATTTAAATCTAAACCGGGAAAGGTTAATGATATTTAATAAGCTTACTTCCCAGGAGTCTGTCATCTGCTGAAATTCACGGAGGTTGAATTATAATTGCTGAATCTCAGATATTGGGAAGACATAAAAAAATAGTCCCAATCAATACTAACGAAAGATGAAGCAACATTAATTACTGGAAAGTTTGTGTAAATAAAAATAGAACTATACTAGGAATCCTACATAAAGTGCAACTAGGCTATGCAAAATCATGTGACGTGGCACAATCTCCGCCACCTCCAAGGATGTGTAGAATAGAAGTCTTGTGGCGGCAATAAATAAGATTTCATGGTCTTTAAATATCCTTTCCCAAAAAAACACATTTTTAATTTTTCATGTGGTTGCAACACAATGCTGCGCCAAGCCAGCATTCAGGTAGGAATGTTCCGATGCATCCAGTTCCAGCTATCACTAGATACAAACATTTGCAAGCCCACAGACACCGCCACCTTGATGCTAGTGTAATACCCTGCAAATTACAGGTATATTACTGTATGCACTCATTTAGAAAACTACAGTTAAATGAAAATTTTGTCAACCATTTTGGACTGGGCAGACTGCAATAAATGAACTAGAAGGTTCCAGGAGATTCTTGGGGAAAAGGGGAGGAGCCCAAATGGACTGGCTAGTCAGAGAAGTGATGTGTGATACTGCTGGCTGAGCTAATGAAGGATCTTCCCACAAAGAGCCACTGAAGTAAGAGATGGGATGACAATGGTCAATGCACTCTGCTGTGCGGTGTGGTTGAGATTGCGGTAGGACTAGGACCATTTCACACCAGACGTGCAAAATTTCATGGCCAAGCGTATAATAAGGCAAATAATTTTGTTTTACAAATGTATCTCATTTTGAGTACTAACATCAGGAACAAGTTTTATTACTATATGTAAATGCTAATAAAGGAATCTTTAAGCCATGTGCACTTAATGCTGGTGGACCCTTCCTATGAGAATCATACATCTACTTGCTTGTTGGACCCATCTATGAATTTGTCTCTGGAAATTAAAGTCAGGCAGTAGAGTTTCTGCTACAGCTAAGGTGCCAGAAGTGCTGATTTAGCCACATTTATTACATTACTTCTGTTTATTTAGAATTTGCAATGCAATCCTGAATGGAAACTTTATGATATGGTCAATTTTTTTTATTGCTTTAATGGTAAGATTAAAACCACAAGCATTTATTTAATTTCAAGCTGTCTCATTAATCACAGTTTCAGATCCAGTTAACTTTGTACCTATTTTTCCTCCGTTAAGTCGCTTTCTGCCAAAGAAAGCTGTCTGTGGATGTAGTGCGGTGCAGTTCCATGTGGATGCCGATTCGGCAATATTTTATCACTTCTAATAATAGGCTTTGTATTACAATGTACTGTATATCTTGAGACCTCTTTTAAATTCTATAGGCTTTGTTCTGCCAATGCACCTAGCGGGAGCTTTGCTATTTGCCAAGGACTGTAATATAGTACAAATGCAGACGTAATGTACCATTGTAGACACTATATATGACCTAGACAAATCAATTTACATCGTTCCCTGGAGCCCCAAACTTACTGCCACTATAAAGATATGAGGAAATCATCAGTAAAATACCATTCAACATGAAGTGTACTATAAAATGTTTGCAGCCTAACAGCACACTTGGAGAACTTTTAAGGCAGTCATTAAAATGCACCTGTACCCTCTGTTCTTTACTGTATTTTAAAATAAAATTTAAAGATGTAATTTAAACATAGTTTCAGAGTGGCTATTTCATGTCATGCTTGGAAAGATCTGCTGGCAATTTACACTCAGGGGGGATCTTATTTTTAAAAGTGGCTAAAAGCCTTTAAACACTTGGATAACACAGTGATTGACGAACACAAAAAATTAAAAGAGAATTTTTTTGGTTAGCAATAATGACCTGAAGAGTGACCATAAAACTTGGCTTTCCTTAAAACCACATGCAATATAAAATACCTCGACCTCTGGCAAAGTTTATTGAACTGCTTTAAACTTTGAGTTTCCTGGAAAAGTTATTTTCCACAATTTTGGAGTGCTCCAAGTACCCAACGTTCCAGGTGTGTTTAAACATAATGCTTGTACTGTCTGTCCGTCAGATAATTATTAAGGCTAGGACAGCACAGTGGCTAAGGCTAAGTACACACTGCAGTGTTTTCGTCCAATAATCGGGCAAATCAGCCGACATACGACTGTTCGGTCAGAAGTCGGGTTAGTGGGTAATAGTGACACGATGGTCGAAAGTTGTTCCAAAGTGTCGATTGTCGGCTCATTTGGTTGGTCTTACTGGTTAATACTTTCAGACCAATCCACCCAACGAACATGAAGTGTGTATAATTTTCCAAACAATCCACGACCGATCGAAGTGCCGAAGTGCCGTTACTTCCTCGAGCTGCGACTCCTTTGGGGGTGTGTGTAGGTTCATTTCTGATGCCTGTACCAGTCTCATGTTGTGTGGTGTCCGCATGTCACTCATTTTGTAATTAGGTGCTTCTAGAGGTAGAGAAATAGCAGGTGTCTATTGTATTAATACAAATAGCATATGTCTGCCAGTTTAATTATAAACATTTGTCAGTGTAGTCTTATAAAAAAATAATGTTTTAGTTATATGTATTGTTTATGTCTTCCTTCTTAATTATAGCTATGTGTCACTTTATTGTACACACAATACACATAAATAAAAAGGTTAAATATGTGTATTACATTTGTCTGCCTGCATAATTAAATACACTTTTTTTTATAACACATACTTTTGTGTTTCCTATAAGTGTGTATAGATGTGTATTTTAGTGGTTAGCACTTCTGCCTAACGTCACTGGAGTCATGGGTTTGATTCATGGGCTTGTATGTTTTCTCTGTGTTTGTGTGGGTTTCGTCCGGGTGCTGCGGTTTCCTCCCACACTCCAAAAACATACTGGTAGGCTAATTGGCTGCTATCAAATTGACCCTAGTGTTTGTGTGTGTGCTTCTTAGGGAATTTAGACTGTAAGCTCCTATGGGACAAGGACTGTTGTCAGTGAGTTCTCTGTACAGCGCTGTGGATTTAATGGCGCTATTTAAATAGCTGATGAGGAGGGTCAACAGCTATTTTTAAGTCAATTTGCATAGCATATCTAGCGTGAAATAGCTCAGGTACGAACCTTGCGCCAATGAAATCAATCGCATGCAATTCATGTCCGAATGATAGTGATGACTGTTACAGCATAGTATTTAATTTAAAAAGTGCACATATCAGTGGCGCACGCAGGGGGGGTTTCTGAGTCTCCAGCGTCACTGTCCTATACAGCAGCCGCGGCGCTGTCAAACAAGCGTCCGCGGCAGTGCTGTATTGTATACAGCACCGCCGCGGACGGTTCTTTGACAGCGCCGCGGCTGCTGTATAGGACAGCGCTGCTGAAACGGAGCTGCTTTTGGGTCAGGGGGGGGAACCCCCCTGACAATCCTGCGTGCGCCCCTGCATATGCGTGGCACTAGCTAACACAGAACATTTGTGTGCAAGTAAGATACACTAAAATAGTATCTTATCTACAGTACTAATTAAAAGCATCTTTATTTATGAATTTAGTGTAAAAAAAACACATTTAAATAAAATATTTCTATGTGATTATACTGGTAAGAGGTCTACTTTTATTTTCTATTACAAGTTTTCTTGTATTTTGATGTGACCTTGTTATTGTAAGTATACTTGTGCAGTCTGGTGTGTGTGTGTCTACATACAGTAAGAACTGTTTAGACAGAGCGTACTTACACCTGGATTCAAATAGAAATGGAAAGAGATAGAGATTTGTCTGGTTTTGAATACGGTCGGAGCTACACTCAGGTTCCGTGCTTCTTTTTAAAATGTGCAAGTTGTCTCTGAACGTGAATGAGACCCCTAGAGTCCAATACTTTTGGGCAAACAAGTGGCTCATTATCTTGCATCTTCAGGAATAGTCTATGCTGTATTTAATTTACAATAGAAAAAACAGATACAGTGCACAGGTCTTTCTGTTGCAAAGTCTATTGTAGGTACAACAGCACAGAATGTCTACAGAACCTCCAGATGATGATTATATATAATAAGATAAAGCATCTCACAGTTTCCCATCTCTGGAAACTGTTGGAGTTGGTGGGAGGGTCAGCATGGTGGCTCAGTGGTTAGAACTTCTGCCTTACAGCCAGGGCTGCCAAGAGGAATTCAGGGCCCTGGTACAACAAATTCATGGGGCCCCCCTTATAGGCGAGCATGCAAAAAAAAACTTTGGGGTGTGGTCATGCCTTTGGGGGCGTGGCAAATGCACCATTGGGGCGTGGCTAACATAAAAATCACTAGGCTCTCAATGTGGTGGAGCATCACATATGTCCAAGCACTCCTGACTTTCAGGACATCTAGCACCACAGTGTAGTATAGAAACAATACATTGGGCACAACACTCACCAAAAATTGGTATTGTCCCTACTAGAATCACAACATTTCACACACTGTGCTGCTCTCTCCTACCTGTTCTTCTCACTTTCTCCACCTGTGGCTGCTGGTTTCTTTAGAGGCGGCTTGTCCGGATTCTGCAATGTTGAAGGGCCTATTTGGGAAAAAAAAATGGCTACATTTAGAAAATTACAGCCAGTCCCGGCGTTAAATCAGTACCACCCATGATTAATAATTAGGCCTTCCTCCAGCCCCAACATTAAAATAATAGTATTCACATTTAATAAATAAACCTATTCCCTTCCTGCAAACAGCAATACCTATTTCCCGCAATCATCACTGCCATTAAATAACTCATAGTCACATTTAATAAAAAGACCTCATTCGCCCTAAACTCACCCCCATATTCAATAGCCCCCAAACCACCACATCTTAAATTAATAGTCCCCACTATTAAATTGCACCAACATCACCCTACAAACAAAATAGTACCAATTAATTAGCCACCACCTACCTCACACACACCGCATTGCAAGAAGCCCCCTGTGCCATCACACACACAATACTGTGCCCCTTCATCACTACACTGTGCCCCCTTATGCTCACACTGCGCCCTCCATGCTGCTTTCCCCCATTCTTTTTTACTCTGTGCCTCTCTCCCCCTTTTTTTTTTTTACTCTCAGCCTCTCTGCCCCTTCTTTTTCACTCTGTGCCTCTGCCCTTTCTTTTGATCAGTGCTTCTCTCCCCCTTTTTTTTTTATAAGTGCTTCTCTCTTTTTTTTTTTTTTTAATCTCAGCCTCTCTCCCCCTTTTTTTTTACTCCCTCTGCTTTATAGTACTGTCCCCTTCTGTTTTCCTTCCTCCCCTTGCCTCTCCGTTTCTTTCCTTACCTTTTGTCAGCTTCTTTCTTTTCTTCTCTTTTCTTCTCTTCTCTTCTGTCTTCTCTTCTGTCTTCTGCCTTGGTCTTGTCCGCTCCTCACTGACCGCCGGGCGTGACTTGATGATGTCACGCCCGGCAGTCAGTGTGAATGGTGCAGAGAAGAGAGGAGGGACGCGGCGCCGATCACGTGAGTATTAATTATTTTATTTTTTTTGTTTGTTTTGTTCCAGCTCCCCCCCCCCTCTCGGCGGCCCTGCTCACAGCACTTGGGTCATAAGTTTGATTCCGGACCACGGCCTTATCTGTGTGGAGTTTGTATGATCTCCCCTAAAACACAAGCACTCTCTTGGGTCCGTTTTATCAGAAGTCAATTAACCTACCAGTATGTTTTTGGACTGTGGGAGAAAACAAACCACCTGGAGGAAACCCGCGCAAACACAGAGAGAACATACAAATTCCACACAGATCGGGCCTTGGTTGGAATTGAACCCATGACACCAGCGCTGAGTCAGCAATGCTAGCCACCATGCCACTCAGTGATGATCCTCTGTAGTTATCTGATAGGAAAACAATACCTGCCCATTGGTACTAACAATGAGTAAATGTAAAAACATCATAAATTCTGGATCAGTTCACAAATCAGGGGGTAAATTTATCAAGCTGCGGGTTTGAAAAAGTGGAGGTGTTGCCTATAGCAGCCAATCAGATTCTAGCTATTATTTTGTAGAAAGGCAACATCTCCACTTTTTCAAACTCACAGCTTGATACATTCATCATCATTATCTATTTATATAACATCACTAATTCTGCAGCGCTGTACAGCGAACTCACATCAGTCCCTGCCCCATTGGAGCTTACAATCTAAATCCCTTAACTTACACACACACACAGACCGAGAGAGACTAAGGGCAATTTAATCGCAGCCAATTAACCTACCAGTATGTTTTTGAAGTGTGGGAGGAAACTGGAGCACCCGGAGGAAACCCATGCAAACACGGGGAGAACATACAAACTCCTCACAGATAAGGCCGTGGTTGCGAATTGAGCTCATGACCCCAGTGCTGTGAGGCAGAAGTGCTACCCACTGAGCCACTGTGCTACATTCACATGCCCCTGTAGAGTTAGATCAATCACAGTAAGGTTTACAGAAAGGGGCCGAGTACAACAGAAAAGTACCATGTAGCTAGTTCCCTTCTCATATCTCCTGTTTCTGTGAGAGAAGGAACGCATGTTATTGTATGTTTATATAGAAATATATAGCGGAGTGAACTATTTGTATAGATTTAAGTTAACAGTTTATGTTTTGTTAATATTGTTGGTTAATTGGCAAAGAGTTTAGATTTTTCAGTCACTTGGCCTCATCTGTTTCCCTGTCTTTCACATCACCAAGACTTTCATCTGTGTTCCTCACACATTCACTGTATAACAGACGGTTCAACATAGTGCAATATACTGTATTGTAATTACAGCAAAAGTATCTGTCTTCCAAATGCACCTTTCACACGAATGTGTTTGTTGTTGTGCCCAATATTGAGATATTAAACCTACTAGCAAGTGTGATGGTAATGTCAGCATTTAGAAATGAGCTAAACCAAGCACATACCACAATGGGGGGAGCAAGGATTAAGGCTGTTGGAAATACTGTATTGTGCTGAAAAGAAATACCGTATTTTTCACTCCATAAGACGCACCTAGTGTTTAGAGGAGGAAAACAGGGAAAAAAAGATTCTGATAAGATTGTACGGGCTGCACCGTGGACGGAGGTAGCCAGTCCCCTAGTTAAAGTACAGAAGGAGTGGTCCACAGGCGCTCAAGTACAGAGGAGTATACTCAAATGTGGTATGAGATAGCTGTTGTGGTGGGTATTAAGTGGATAATGAAATAAATAACGGAATAAATGTAGAAAAATACGGTATAGCAATAGAACAATATAGCAATATAGCAATGGTGGTATATAGTGACAATATGCTAAGTGGGCAATTGTGGCATAAGTTCCTGACAATTGCAATAGGGTGTCACTGGTAACTGCAAAATCTGATGTTAGCCAAGAATGGCTGTGTAGCGTCCGATTCTTCTGCTACCTCTGTGTGTCTATGTAGTTGCAATTACCTTTTTGTAGTAGAGAGTGCGATTTGTAGCTGGTTCTGTGTTGAAGTCTGCTGGTGCCTTGATACGTAGTGTCACGATTGGCGCCTATAGTTGCTTGAAGCGGGTAGTTGGTGTGGGAGGTGGGAATTCCTGAAGCGGCTGCGAGTGGATGGAAGCGCTGTTAGCGGTGTACACTCGATGCCTGTGGAGAGTGAGCGCTGTGTGTTCCGCGGCTTCCTCTGCTGTCAGGTGTCTGTGTGCAGCTGTGAACCGCAGTTGCCACTCCTTCTGTGCCTTAAGTAAAATACTTACAGTTCAGTTGTCCACTCATCGGTTCTTATTTCGGTCTCAGCGTCCGGAGCTCCACTTGTAGTGAGGTGCGCACCTCTCAGCTGTCCAGATAGCTACAATGTAGCTGAAGAACCGTTCCGTTCTGGTAAGTAGAGAAGTTTTAGGACTCCTTTTTGCAGTATTCGCTCCATAAGACGCACACACTTTTTCCCCCACTTTTTTGGGGGGAAAAAGTGCGTCTTATGGAGCGAAAAATACGGTAATCTTTGCTAAAATAATGTAGTAGGCTTGGTGAAAATATTGGGATATTATACCGGGGCTTAAGCGATTATTTTAGCGACTCGGCTTTAACTTGACCAGATAATGGAGACGTACCAGAAAAAGATTATATAACCCGATTTCAATTACTTAATTCTTGCACACTTACCAAAACTTCTATACATGTCGATGTTCTATATTTACGAAAGGCCAAACCACCAGGTACAAGGCTGAATAACACAGTTTAACAAAGCATCACTTTACAAATCGCCATCCATTTTTTAAACACGACTAAGATACAAACTGTCAGATTTACTAAGCTGCTGTCTAACAAACCACCCGGAAGACCGCCAAAGCAAAACAGGTGTTTGTGAGAGGCGATTGCTCAAGCTGCATGCTGTTTCATCTAGTCATTAAGAACATAATGACCTATGATTTATGGGGGCAATCATTATTTATTGATTAAGGGGCAAAATTGATTTATAGTTTACTTATGGGGGAAAATTTAAATTTTCACTATATTAAGGGGGCAGTATTATTGTATTATATTATGGGGTAAACTTGAATGTATAATGATATTATCTGGGCAATACTATTTGATTGCTAATGGGGGCTATAATTATTTATGATAAACTCATGTGGCACTACATTGTGTACCCATAATATAATAATTCACTAATATTGCCCCCTTAATATAAAGAAAAATAACAATTGTCCCCTTAAGATAATTTGAAATAAATTTTGCCCCTTAATCCATAAATAATGATTACCCCCATAATTCATAAGTCAATGATGCCTAATCTCATATTCTGACTGGCAGCATAACACAAATAGCATGTTTGATGGCAGTTTTGATCAAACCGTCACACATCATCAGTCATTTAGCATCCCAGCCTCAATCCACCCTATTGTAAATGCAACGGTTTGGAGCACTGAACGGCCGGGGATCTGTGGCTATTTAAAACTACCGCCAAACAGGATTGAGAGTATATCAATGTCAAGAGAGATGAATACACTTTTGAACAGAGGATATAGCGCAAGACACACTCTTATAGTATAATTAGTGTATAAAAACGTCATAAATTCTGGATAATTTTCCATACCATGTAACATGAGATCGTCTGACTATAGGGAATTATCCCTTCTCTGTGTTTCAATAATTTTATGAAACTTTTAATGACTATTAATGCAAAGTCCAAAATTTATTGGCCATTATTTCCCATTCTAAACAATGTCAAGCGATGCATGAAATATGTACACTGCAGAGATCATCTGATGAAGCCAGCAATTCTGTTAGCAGCGATGACTGTAGGATTAGCAGTATTACAGCAATTGTATTCCACCTGGAGCAATCATTAAGTTATTTGCAGCAAGTAAATGAGGATTAAGATAGCAATGAGTTACAGAGTTGTGGATTACAACATCCCCATTTATGTAAATACATATTTAAAATGTATATGTTCTTGCGGTGAACCACTAATGATGATAAATAAAGCAGCAGGTGTGGTTCAAATTATTAGAATATTGTTTATATCAACTTATAAAAGTGTCTGTCTTTTAACCATGTAGTTTCACTGAAATAAATGCCATTAACAGCTGTGATTTATATATACTCTTTAAAGAGACTTTATTCTAATTGTGGCAGAAACTTGCCTTTTCATGTTTATACTCTTTTTTTTCACTTAAATAAATAGTTAGGTGTGGTACTTATTAAGTTCAGTATTACTTATTTTTATTCAAAGGCAGCACCGTGGCTCAGTGGTTAGCACTTCTGCCTTACAGCACTTGGGTCATGAGTTCAATTCCCGACCATGGCCTTATCTGTGAGGAGTTTCTATGTTCTCCCTGTTTTCGTGTGGGTTTCCTCCAGGTGCTCCGGTTTCCTCCCACACTCCAAAAACATACTGGTAGGTTAATTGGCTGCTGACAAATTGACCCTAGTTTGCATGAGTGTTACGGAATTTAGACTGTAAGCTCCAATGGGGCAGGGACTGATGTGAATGAGTTCTCTGTACAGCGCTGCAGAATTAGTGGCGCTATATAAATAAATGATGATGATATACCCATATTTATTTTACTATGTTGCACTAAGATGGTTTCATATATAAAATGCAATGTCAGTAGAATAGAAAGAAGGACATTGAGGTTTTTTGCTATCCTACAGCAGCGAATTTTGAATGACATGATTTCAAGTGATTGGGGCCCATTTAACTAATCTTGTTGTGATCTTCAACTTTATATGCCATTTTTTCCCCAAAAATTTAATATATGATCACCAGTTCTCATTTACACCCATGTCTTGTACACACTACTGTAGTCACTGATCAGTTCGGATATCCAATATAACTGATTGATGGCGAGGTTTGGTAACAAAACTTTTAACAGGAACTTAATCGATGCCGTACCTGGACATACACACGCACAGAGCATCAATTGAGACGCACTTCATTTTAGAGTGCAAGGGTGCCCACCAGCTCACCTGCACAACTTATACCGTACCGCTGCAAATTTCGGTGAGCACTATAAGAAGCAGTCAAATGGGTGTGATGATGCCTAAAAAGACACCGGCCAGGTTCGTACTTAAGATGTTCGTACCTTACAGACAGAAAATCAGACAAGCTAAATTTTTGTTTCTTTCCTTAGACTAACCAGAAATAACATTCCTGAATACAGATCTGTTGTCTAAAGTGAGCGAGAATTTCTGATTCAGCACAACAATGTAGTTCTCTTCCTGTGCCGTGCAAGTAAACAACTTAATGGACCCTTGGTACCTTCTGTGTAAGGGTTATAATGTTACCGAGAAAACAGATGAGCTGCTATTTCTGATCTTTCTTCTTAAATGCATTCAATTAGGGAATGGCATATTTTTTTGTTAGTGCTTTGTTCAAATTCAAGCAATCAATATTTTATTGTGTAGGCACCCAGGATATTTTTAAGAATTTGCTTGAGGACGTGCAAGGTTTTTGAAAGGACAATGCTTCATTGAAGTTCACCTCACAGTCAATTAACCTTAGAAATTGTATTCTTTGGAGAAATATTTGAGTGACCTTTCTCGAGTCTCTTATTTTCTGGGCATTTAGCCAACTGTACACACACATAGATAGATAGATAGATAGATAGATAGATAGATAGATAGATAGATAGATAGACACAATTTCTTAATTTGGGAATTAAGTGGTTTTACATGTTTAGGCTGTATAGTTTCCAGAGAGCTTTTTTCTGTATTTATTTTATTCTATGTTCTTTTGTGATAGAGGGAATACCATTCATGCCTTAAGGAGAAAATAATCTGAAGCATTTTGTGTTTTGTTGCTTAACTGTAGATAGTAGAATATATACATATTTTTGTTGTTCCCTTGTGATTGTTATTAGCAAATTTAGGAAGTTCTGTCTGCTACCTTTTTGCCTGTTCTCTAGCATATTTTAGGTCATTTTTGGAACTGGCAATGCCATCTATGACATGAAACCTCATCCAGAATTCAGATTGAAAGAATGCCTCTGAGAGAAGAAAGGGATTCTGGGTAGGAGAAAGCAAAACTATGGTTCTAAATGGGGAACTCTTCAAGCAGACTCACTAGCACCATCATAGAAATCAGGTAAAGCCCAATAATATTTTGGTTATAGGGCTTTTCTGGGATTAGTAGTGCCACATATAAAAATGGTGGTTTAAAACTATTACATGTTACTGCAACACCCACCGACTTGGGGTTTTAGGAGGAGCATCAGTGCTTTCTGTCCTCCTTTCCGCATCTCTAAGCGTAAGTGTAAGATGCAGCAGAGTCTACATACAGAGATATGCATCTTTGGAAATTAGTATTTTACTGTACATTGTGTGTAAATGCAATCAAGATATTTTACATATATACAAATTAGTAGCGGAGTGCGCTAATTTATATAATTGCAAATGTACTTATCTTTTTATATTGTGTGTATTTCAGTATAGGAAATGTATTGACTTCTGAGACAGTATGTCATGTTTAGGTTGTGTAGCTTTGAGAGGAAATCCTCAATAAGGCTAATTAGAACTTATTCATGTGAAGTGACAAACACTTGCTTTAGCCTAAATGCACCGCAGGAGGTCGTTACCTTCCTTTCATGTGTAGCATTCATCTTGTATCTTAGAACCTGTCTGAACAATATAATAGTAAGAGTTAAAGACAAAATAGTAGAGTAACAGTTCTTAGAATAGCTGACAGGAGCAGTGTTAAAGTTCTTAGAAGAGCTGACAGGAGCAAAGTAAGTGTTCTTAGAGCAGCTGATAGGAACAAGTAAGAGTTCTTAGAACAGCTGATAGGAGCAGAGTAAGAGTTCTTAAAGGAGCTGACAGGAGCAGAGTAAGTGTTTTCAGAGCAGCTGATTGGAGCAGAGTAAGAGTTCTTAGAGGAGCTAACAGGAACAAGTAAGAGTTCTTAGAACAGCTGATAGGAGCAGAGTAAGAGTTCTTAGAGGAGCTGACAGGAGCAAATAAGAGTTCTTAGAAGAGCTGGCAGGAGCAGAGTAAGAGTTCTTAGAGCAGCTGATTGGAGCAGAGTAAGAATTCTTAGAGGAGCTGACAGGAGCAGAGTAAGTGTTTTCAGAGCAGCTGATTGGAGCAGAGTAAGAGTCCTTAGAGGAGCTAACAGGAACAAGTAAGAGTTCTTAGAACAGCTGATAGGAGCAGAGTAAGAGTTCTTAGAGGAGCTGACAGGAGCAAATAAGAGTTCTTAGAAGAGCTGGCAGGAGCAGAGTATGAGTTCTTAGAGCAGCTGATTGGAGCAGAGTAAGAATTCTTAGAGGAGCTGATAGGAGCAAGTAAGAGTTCTTAGAGCAGCTGATAGGAGCAGAGTAAGTGTTTTCAGAGCTGCTGATAGGAGCAGAGTAAGAGTTCTTAGAGGAGCTGACAGGAGCAGAGTAAGTGTTTTCAGAGCTGCTGATAGGAGCAGAGTAAGAGTTCTTAGAGGAGCTAACAGGAACAAGTAAGGGTTCTTAGAACAGCTGATAGGAGCAGAGTAAGAGTTCTCATATGAGCTGACAGCAGCAAATAAGAGTTCTTAGAAGAGCTGGCAGGAGCAGAGTAAGAATTCTCAGGAGCTGACAGGAGGATTGAAGCAGAGCCAGAGAGTAACAAAGAGAAACAATTTATAGGAAAGTTTATGTGAGTGATACTGGGGGCAGTGAGACTAACAGAACTGTGCTAAGGAAATAGAAACCAACACATATTATATTCAGCAGATTAAAATAAATAAAATAGAACATTATATAGAAAGTTTCTCCAGGTATAGAGAGAACAAAGTAGAGTTCTGCATATTTACTAACACTAGCTTAAAATAACACAGTATTTATAATAAATTAGTTAGCTATTTTTTAGTCAAAATAAAATATTCTACCACAAAGGCAATGCAGAGTGAAATAGAGAAAAGAAGCGTCAGTGTGGGCATAGAGATAGAAGATAGCCGGGACTGAGAGGAAGGGATAGGTCAGAGTAGGAGCCAGCACAATAGAGACAACCCAGCGCAGATGATGCTGTCATCCAGGATCTGAGGGAGAGATGACAGCTGAAACAACTGGACCCATCTAAATAGAACAATCTGACCGTCACGAGAAAAAACATTTCAGATAACAAGGACTGCGCTACAACAACTGGAAACTTTCACCATTCAGATAGATGGAACCAACCAATGGAAGCACTCAAAGCTAGAAACACTTTTAGATGCTTGACTCCAGAAAAGACACAAATCTACCCAAGTACTGAGAGAGGTGAATACCATAAGAGTACTCCAATCATTTGTACAGTGCAGACCTATAACACCGAGGACCTATCACACAGAAAAGATAATGTTCATCACAGAGCTTGTCTGATACCAAGAACTTAAAACAATCTAATGTGATCCAATGAAAGCAGGTTGTAATCATAAAAGAGACAAGTACTACAACAACAGTAAAGAAGGATTATCCTGTATTGAACAAAATAATGTTTTGTATCATAATGGTTTATTAAACTTAGAGTAAGTTAATAAGTAATCAAAACTTTAATTATATAGTTAATATGAATTGATAAGTATTGTTGAAAGAGGAGTTTAATATTCTAATTTGTAAAAAAAAAGAAGTGTAATACATCATCGTTATCATTTAATTATATGTCACCACAGATTCCTCAGCGCCATACAGCAAGAGTACATCAATACACAAGTAATACATACAGTGTTAAAATACAAAGCAGGTGATACGTAAGCACAAATAGGCATGAAACAAATGCTAGAATACCAGTAACTAATACAGTATAGAATAGGCATAATATCAGTAGGCATAATAAGGCAATACAGTGCACCATATGCAGCATGATGTAACAGGGACATACAAGGTAGACTGACAGACAAAAAAAAGAGGGTAGCGAAGACCCTACTCCTGTGAGCTTACATTCTAGAGGGAAGGGGGAGACAAAAGGGACAAGTGGGCCAGATGTGCATGAGGAAATGAAGGATGAAGGAGCAGCCTGAAGAGCGGGGGTCTAGGAGTGGGGAGGGTAAGCGAGAAAGAACAGGTAGGTTTTAAGGTTAGTTTGAAGGGCTTAAGATTGGCGGATAGTCTGGTAGAGCGAAGTAGGCAGTTCCAGTGGTAGGGGGCAGCTCTGGAGAAATTCTGGTGCTGGGAATAAGAGAAGGTAATAAGTGGAGAGGAGAGGTGAAGGTCAGAGGCAGAACGTAGAGGTCAAGCAGGGGTATTGGTCTTTTGATATAAAATGACAGAAATTACTGATGCTTATTTGAAAACAATTAAATTATTATTTGTTTTGACACTTTTTCCCAACCACCATTCCAAATCCCTTCCATTATTTGCCAAATAAATATTTTTTTCTGAGTTGAGGTAGGTAGCACAGGACTGCAGCCATCCACAACATGCAAAACCAGATATGATTAGCTGTGTTGTTACTGGACTCTGTTGTGTTACGCTCTGCATTGTCAGGTGCCCTCTCTCTTCTCTTGCTTTATTGGTCTAATAGTGAACATTGATACGCCTTATGCGAATACACCAATGTAATGCAGCAATGGCTTTATAAAACCCGTAGGTAATATATATGGGCACCAAATATAGAATGTATAAGGTCTCATCAATCACAATACGCAGAGTATACCGATATCACTTATATCTTCCATCATCTCCAACCATACGTGAACATATAAACAAAAGAAAAGACCAAAGAATAGTGTAGTATGGTTATGACACCAATATATATTCTACACATAACAATATAGCAGCGTATCAGGAAGGATTCATAAAATCGCTTATCTCTATCAAATCAGCTGTGAATTATATTATATATTTAAATGACACAATAGCTTATTTAGAGTTGTAGGCCTTAATCATCTGCAGTTTTTTTGCTGCTTATGCCAAATCATCATCATCGACATGTATTTTTATTGGTAAAAGAAATGAAGAAATGTAAATAGAGAAATAAATGTTCACCTCCCTAAAATAATTAAACAGCACCAGCGCTGTAGCCTGGGTTTGTCATCGCTAAAGCTGGGCGACACCATGTTGTTTGGAACAACTGAATCACAGTCATTTAATACTTTATGTTAAGTTCACACTTATCCTTTCTATCATTAATGAAGCAAGATACCATATCATTCTCATTTCAAAGCTGTTTGCAGCGATATATTCATACGGCCTCCACAAAAGCATAGAGCGTCACTCAAGTCTCTTCTCATTATCGTAATTGGAGCGCTGTGTCATTCATATCATCAATGATTCACACGAATGATTAAGAAATCCAAGCCAGCATCATCATGAAGAAAAAGTGCTATAAGAAATAATTTCAGTTAAAGACAGAGGACCTGATTCATTAAGGATCTTAACTTGAGAAACTTCTGATTTCAGTCTCCTGGACAAAACCATGTTACAATGCGAGGGGTGCAAATTAGTATTCTGTTTTGCACATAAGTTAAATACTGACTGTTTTTTCATGCAGCACACAAATATCAACTTTAAATTTCAGTGTACAAAAAAGCTATCAAGTATTTGTGTGCTACATGAAAAAACAGTCAGTATTTAACTTATGTGCAAAACACCTAAAATACTAATTTGCACACCTTGCATTGTAACATGGTTTTGTCCAGGAGACTAAAATAAGAAGTTTCTCAAGTTAAGATCCTTAATGAATCAGGCCCAGAAATCTTTAACAACAACCTAATTTTTTTTTCATCGTTGTTGTTTTTATTTTTACTTTGGGGATGATTGAGGGGTAGATCTATCAAACCTTCTAAAAAGGAAAAGTGGAGGTATTGCTCATAGCAACCAATCAGATTCTAGCTTTCCTTTATCTAGCGCATTCTAGAAAATGATAGGAGATCCCCGGCGTGAAGTGTCCTACGGACGTTCTGGAATCACTACGCAGCTAACTGAATTCCCCCCTAAGAGCTTGATGTACTTTGTGCCCAAACTTACATGTAAAAATTCTGTTAGAAACATTCACATTTATGTAAGTGCCTCTGTGTCAGGGCACATTAGACGCGCACGTGATTTCACATCTGACCCACGACAGCGTAGACATGCGGCGTGACATTGTTAGTAGTAAATGGGTTTGTAGCATTACACTCTTTGTTCACAATATAATGTAATGAAGTGTCAGATACACAGCAGAAAATAGTGTCTTCATGGGGGTAAATGTATCAAGCTGAGAGTTTTCCGGCGGGTTTGAACAACCAATCAGATTCTAGCTAACATTTATTTAGTACATTCTGCAAAATGATAGCTAGAATCTGATTGGTTGCTATAGGCAACATCTCCACTTTTCAAACCCGCCGGAAAACTCTCAGCTTGATACATTTAACCCATGGTGTTTTTAATAAAGGTAAAAATCTATTTTTCCATGTAAAATGTAATAAAATACAGCCTCTCCCCTTATCCAATGGAAATATACTTTCCTACAGCAGTCCAAATAAAAATTACAAATAAGAAATCTAGATAGATATCCAGGACTTGAATTAATATTGCAGTGGTAATAATAGATGAGGTATTAGTGTCCTGAACAACTACATGTATGTTTACACTAAGCCTCCAAGAGCCACAAGATACACCTCCTAATAGGGATACAACCAAGTCTAATAAGGTGTTATACTCAGGAGCAGGGCTACACCTGCGTGTACTTACTGTACTTCACCTAACTTTCTCATTCCTTTTCTCCAGGCTTAAGAGACCACAAGCCACTAAAAGGGACTGACAGCCAAATCTAAACAAGGCCCATAGAATTGTTCTTTATTATTAAAGTTTTGTTTCCAGCTGCTATTAAGAATTTATAGTTTGCTAAGTGCTAAAATGCAATTACTATGGCAACCACAGTCAAATGGCATGCATTTGGAATGTTCATATCATAAAACCCCACCCACCTGTCTTTCTCTGACGTTGTATGACCCAGTGACCACCAAGGATATTCATGACATGCCAGACTAACACAGGAGAGGGACACCGTTTTTGTACTTGCAGCCATATTTGCAAAGTGAACTGTGTTATAGTATCACCTCTCTCTATACAGTCCAAAAAACATACTGGTAGGTTAATTGGCTTCTTGCTAAATTCAATTTATTGTGTGTGTATTTGTGTGGTAGTGAATTTAGACTGTAAGTTCCATTCTAGCAGAGACTGATGTGAATAACTTAACAAGCTCATTTATACATAAATGGATTTTAACAATAACAATAACCTCTTGGAAACAAAACAGGGACAATTAGTTTCTGCTTCAAGTTAAAGAAGTGCAAAAGAAAAGTATGTGGACTGGCATCTTTAAGCAAATAATAACAATACAGCAATCCACCACATGGTATCACAAAGCACAGAAGCAATTGCCAAAAGCCGTCCCATGGTTTCCTCCCAGCATGAGATAATTACAGCAATTCAGCAAAGTTTGAGGTTAGACAAATTTTACATGTTTTAAAGCCCTACATATTGGGATGTGAAGGTCTAAAAAAATTAAAAGTTGGAAATGTCATGTTCGAACAACAATTTTTTTTAAAGAAATGGGATTAATAACAAGTCATAAATGACTTCTTATACCATTAAAATATAGTTTTAAATTGTTTTTCCTATGCATCCAGGAACATAAGCATTTGTGAATTGATTTATAAACTATAGGCCTGATTCATTAAGGTGCTTAAATTAAGAAGTCTCTTATTTAAGTCTCCTTATTTAAATACTGAAAAAACAGTCAGTATTTAACTTATGTGCAAAACAGAAAAATAATTTTCACCCCTTGCATTGTAACATGGTTTTGTCCAGGAGACTTAAATAAGAGACTTCTTAATTTAAGTACCTTAATGAATCAGGTCCCATGTAATTAGTGGCCAAACCTTGTGCATCAACTTGTAAATCAAATCACGGAGGTGTCGGCTAAGCAAATATTCAAATTATTACCTTTCTGGGTAAAGAGAAACCCAGGCCTTATGGTTTACTAATCATTCGTTTAAAAAATAAAAAAGATATTTGTTTTACCTTTTTTTCCCTTTGAAATGGTAGCATCATACCTTCCAACATCCTATTTTATAACACTGGAATAATTCCAGTTATGGACTCGTATTAGCACGACCACCCCCCTCCTTGTTTTGGTCATCCCCAAGATCCTTCTACACGCCTCCTTTAGTACAGTAACAGCTACAAAAAGAATCTAAATGTAATAAAGGCTAATGCTGCTCCTCACCTTTACATGTGTGTGGTGAACCACTAGGTGTCAGTAAAGAGCTATAACACAACACATGACTGTACTGAAATGTATTTGATGTAACTATATATGATACTATCTATATATATAAAAGTCTAACCGCAAGCTCAGTACTCTCCCGCCCATTCAGAATCAAAATCGAGGCAAAACTTCATTGTGACATCGTTGGATCTCGGGGCTCGGTTCTTACGATATTTGAAATGCATAAATACCCGCCTCCACAGTAATCCATCACCAGTTACATTTTATTGTACCATAGCTCACTCAGAGGTGAGGTGGCAGGGTTCAGTGTTAATCTTCCTCAAATAATACCAATTCATCCCACCATCATAGAAGTCTGTGTACTAAGATGTAATTGCCGATAATGGCCTTCCAAATGGAATTAGTAGTTCATTTTAGGGCAGAGCTGTCACGATTTGTGGGCAATTCTTTTACAGCAGAGCAAATATCAAAATGTTGTGCGGACTTATCTGCATCACCACTGGGTGTCTTGGGAAAGCATTTTTTTTTTTACAACAAACAGTTGCCAGAGAAACTGAAGGAGAAGACGTCCAAACAAGATGTTGATAGGTCTTGGATCCTTGCAAAGCAAATTAAGTATTTAATCTACAATTAAAATCTAGTTACTTTGTTTTATTTCACACGTTAAATTTCTGTAGCTCCTTGTCAAAATGTATTATTAAGGCAATCACTTGACTCAAGCTAACTGTCACGATCTGCCTGCAGCATACTGCTTTGCATGGCAGCTCCTAACCTGGACTATCAGACTTTACTATTTTGTGTTCATTTTGTGTCTTAGCAGCAGTACCTCTGCTCACCAGAGGTGCTGCTATTGTGCCTGTTGTGCTCCTAGTACCTTAGGAGTTAACACTGTTCACTAATTATTCCATGCACCTGGGTGTGTCTCATTCCCCTTATATATACCTGTCACTCCCAGCACACATTGCTGGTTATTGATGTCATATCCTGTTGTTGCACCTTGTGGATTCTTCCTCCTGCCTTGCTCCTCTGATTACATGCTGCATGGAATCTGTTTATACCTCCTGCTTCCCTTCATTAGCTGTGTACCTGCTGGTTTCTGGTCATTCATATTACTTCCTGCATCAGCTTGCACCTGGTATCTATGACTACTCTTGATTACCTGTTATTTATACTTTTTCTGCAAATAAACAGAGTTTTTTCACCATATTCGTGGCTCCTAGCTGTACTCCTGTATGTAACCGTGACACTAACCGTGTCTGCACTCTCTTCACAGGTGACTACTTTGCCGGACTAAAGTACATTCCCCTCAAATGCTAGTCTTCTTGGAACTGCTGCATTCTCCTACATGCTATTGCAGAAACCAGAAATTGACCCTAAATTTTTCCGGACAAAAAAACAGCATCTCCTGCATGTCATTTTTTAAAAGTTCTGTAACACCAAGTTGATTGTGTGTGCAAAACAGGAAATGTGATGGAATTCAACCCCGCTGTAATGCTTAAACAATATTGAGGTCGTAATCTGAATTGACATATCCTCAGGAGAGTCCAAGCAGGATTAGCCATCTTTCAATGACATCCCTTAGTTTTTGGAACATATTGTCAGCTATATGCCTCTTAGTGAAGCTGCTGATACACAGAGTAGCCTACTTCTGAAAAACATGACGTACTTGGGTACATGCTGCTGTCCCTGCTGGTGACTCTCTCATGACTCTGCAAAAACTCAGCTATTCAATCAACTGCTCTTTATTACTCTCCATTCAACATTTCCACACATTCCCCCACATGACTCCCACATCATTACTCTATACTATCCAGACATTCATGGATAAACTACATTTGCTGCAGCATAGCTCTACACTACTTATCTGATTACACTGGACATTGCAATTAGGTAATTCCTTAATTCCCTCATTTTTGCTATTTGACTGATAAATCCCAATGCTTGCCAAAATATTTTTCTTTCTCTCTTTTCATGGCATTATCTTAAGGACTATATCATCCCTCAACCATCCTGCAACACACACCTCTGTCCACATTGCCCCTTAATTACTTCACTCACCTCTAATGAACACTCATGAACTGTTTTCCTATTTAAATTCAATAACTTTAACAGCTGCACCCTGCCACCAGAAACTAAAAAAACACACATCTTACAATCATCTTACCTACCTTTCTTCATCCCTGCTTCTATTAGCTGGTGATATATCACCTAATCCAGGTCCCTCTCAATTCTCCCACAGGCATATATCTGAACACTACAGGAATCCAGCAAATCTTAAACGCATCACCTGTCTCCCCTCTCTTCCAAAGTCCTTTAAATGTGCCCTTTGGAATGCATGTTCTGTTTGTAACAAACTTACCTCCATTCGTGATCTCTTCCTCTCAAACAACCTCAACCTTCTAGCAATAACAGAAACATGGCTCACGAAATCAGACACTGCCTCACCTACAGCCCTTTCACATGGTGGTCTCCATTTCACCCACACCCCCAGACCAGGAGGCAGACAAGGAGGGGGGTTGGACTACTTCTCTCCCCACAGAGCACATTCACAGTTCTACCAAGTGTCCCATTACTCACGTTCACATCTTTTGAAGTAAGGTTGCTGTTAGGATTTTTAACCCATTCTCTATGCGTGTTGCTGTCATCTATCGCCCCCCTGGTCCACACCAACAATTTCTTGAACACTTCTCTGCATGGCTCCCTCACTTCTTATCTACTGATATCCCCACCATCATCATGGGTGATTTCAACATCCCTATTTCTAATCCACATTCCAATGCTGCTTTCTAACTACTCTCTCCAACCTCCTCACTTGACCTCTCCCAGTGGATTGAATCTGCTACTCATCAGGATGGCCACTGTCTTGATCTTGTTTTCTCTAGACTATGCTCAGTTTCTCATTTCCTTAACACTCCTTTTCCCCTGTCGGATCATCACCTTATTAGCTACTCGCTTAACCCCAGTTCTTTACTCTCCCTAGTGTCAAACTCTTCCAAGCCTCCTCACAACCACATGAATTTCAACTCTATTGATTTTCAACAGTTTTCCACCTCTCTCCAACACCTTCTCTCCCCAATTTCTACATTCTCCTCCCCTGATCGGGCAGTACCCCATTTTCATCAAACCTTAGCAACTGCCCTGGATCAAGTGGCTCCAGCGACACTACATACTTCGCGTAGAATTCGTTGCCAACCGTGGCACGCTACAGTAACACGAACTCTACAAAAACTTTCTCATAAAGCAGAATGTCACTGGCGTAAATCGTATGCCTCTAATAATTTCAGCACATATACTGATATCTACCACTCCTATAGAAATGCTCTGGACACTGCTAAACAAGCATACTTCCAATCTCTCATCTGTGGAATTCCCTCCCACGCACAATAAGACTTTCCTCTAGTCTTCAAACCTTCAAGCGTTCACTGAAAATCCACCTCTTCAGACAAGGTTATGATATTCCTCAACCACCATCTTAATTTCCCTAGATTACCCTATTACCATCCTCTATACTGCTAACGCAAGACAACAACCCTCTGACCAACATTGCAACACACACAGCCCACTCAATACTTTTACCTTTGCGTTCTAGCTGGTCCATTGTGCAATATGATGTAGCACATGCCCTTGTGTTTCTAACTCCCATTGTCCTATAGATTGTAAGCTTGCGAGCAGGGTTCTCTTACCTCTCTGTCTGTATGTATTACCCAGTATTGTCTTATCAATGTTTGTTCCCAATTGTAAAGCTCTACGGAATTTGCTGGCGCTATATAAATACATGTTGATGATGGTGAAGACCAATGACCAACCCAGTGGGCTGTCACAGGCCTATAATCTTCACTTTGCCCAGTTCTGCTTGCCCACATATCTGTGGTTAAGTGTACAGTGGGTAGAATGCCACTTTGTAGCCCAATAATTAAATTTGTAGGAACCTTCAGGTACAGGTGGGTAATAGCTTTTCAAGTAAAATGGTATAGTGATGACATTTGCTAACAGGGGCAGAACACCTCAATAACATGTCTTAAACCAACTGTATTAATAGTGGACATTGGAAGCAGATCTAATACTAGCATAGTACCCAGGGCGTCTGTGATCCGCTTTGCGACTGGGTGACAGGTTTCATACTTGCTTCCTCTTGCAAAGGATTGTTTAACTGTAAATTGTTGGTTCTGGGGATATTGATGATGAAGGTATTGGGGGTGTAGATTGCAGGTGCTGGGATGTAGATGAGAGAAGGGAGGTAGATGATGCTGGACTGCTTGTTGTTGTTTTTTTTTAACCTAAGTTTCTGATTTTCCCAACAGCTTTCCAAGAACTCGCTGCAAAATGACGTAACATGGATGAGGATCCCAGATGGTTAAGGTCCCTACCTCTACTGAGTGTGGCTTTAAAAACGCTACAAATGGCTAGACAACTGTTGTCAGGATTTGTGTAAAAATAATTCCACACTAGAGAGGTGGATTTTTGGTCTTATGCCCAGGCATGACAATGGCCTTTTTCTTATCACTGGCAAGAACTGCTGCAATTTTTCTTTTAAAGTGTAAGAAAATCATATTGTGACCTAGGAGGTGGTCAAAATTAAATGGAAATGGCTGGAAATTAGTGTTAGTTAGGTTGAAAATAATGTAGGTACAATATAGTACCTAAATTATGTTATTTTAGCCCCAAAAAATGTAATTATTTTAACAAATTGGAAAACAAAACCAAAAACAAAAAACAAAACAGGCAAGGGCGTTTTGGCATAACCAAAACCAAAACACAACGGTAATCCAGATCCAAAACCAAAACCAAAACACGGGGGTCAGTGAGCATCTCTACTCATAACTGTGGCACCCTGACCAGTATTTGTGAATTTTGTCACACTAAGCATTGTGCGGCTGAACAGCCAGCTAACAAACTCGCAAAAGGGTCCAACATGATCTTACTCTTATTTTTTTTTCCATCATTTTGATGGGCTTTTAACTAGTATAGAATATTTAGTAACGTGCCATATGATTTTAATAACCAAGGACCAAGATGCTTGCTGCATGCAAAATACAGTATTTTATCTTTCTCGACTTAGAGTAATGACTAAATCGAGTGTTGTATTATAATGAATTGATGTATCGGCCCCCGATCATCCGTGAGCTTAGCAAAGTTTGTTCTCAGAGGCAGGGTGGTCGTCTTTTGGAATTTAGTTTTAAAAACAAAGGAGTAAACAAGTCTGGGCTCATTAAATGCTTGTATTCAGATGCAACATCTGTGTAAACGCTCCACTTTAATCAATTTCTCTCTGGGTCTTATCAGCGTTGCTCAGCGTGGTGTCTGTTCTACTTCTACTTCGTAATGAGGAAAATGACTGATGCATAACTGGTCTTCTACTAACTTTTGATCCTGAAACTCTGACCCATAATCATTATGCATCAGTGCCTTATGGATAATCTAGGATCAATTCATGGAATTAATGACACACGCAGTGATACTTTGCATTAAAGACACATATACAGGAATTTTGAAAGCAAATCTTTCACCATGGAAGTAGTAAACATTGACAGTATTTTTTTTTTACAAAAAACAAAAAGAGATGGGAGAAGCAATTGCATATTTTTTTGTAAAATTATTTTTAATTTAATTTAAAGTCTGCGCGGGACATGTTATATATGGCCCATCTGGAGATAATGAACATCAGGCAGACCATTGACAGGAATGATCTTACCATATGTCATTTTTTTCAGACAGTGGGACTCATTTCCAAACCGGAAAAAAAAATGCTCAACACAGTGTATTTCATTCATTCTGCACATACATACATGGCTGTTCATTGCAAATTTTGGATTTTTCCTGTAAAAGAACTTTGGAGCATAATGGCACCATATGCAAGAATTTTTTCTTCCATACAAAGCAGCTTTGGTTCCAAAACGGCTTTTAGTGCACGGACGAGAGAAGGGATTGATGAATTCCATGTGATGATGATTAATTGCACAGTGGCTTAGTGGTTAGCACTTCTGCCTCACAGCACTGGGGTCATGAGTTTGATTCCCGACCATGGCTTATCTGTGAGAAGTTTGTATGTTCTCCCTGTGTTTCGTGGGTTTTCTCCAGGTGCTCCGGTTTCCTCCCACACTCAAAAACATACTGGTAGGTTAATTGGCTGCTATCAAAATTGACCCCAGTCTGTGTGTGTGTATGTTAGGGGATTTAGATTGTAAGCTCTAATGGGGCGGGAACTGATGTGAGTGAGTTCTCTGTACAGCACTGCAGTACAGAGCAGTTTATACCACTGTATTTGAATGTTTTATTACATTGATCAAAACACACTTTTCCATAGATTGTTACCCTGGAAATCGATGGCGTTCCCACTGAAAGTATATTCTGAGGAACAATTGTAGCACCTCTTAGGAGGTGTACAAAGCAAGGCTTTTTTTATGGAGCAAAAGGATTTAGAGCCGTTCACTGACCAGGGAAGGCTCTTTGCACCCCTTGAATTTAATTTAAATGTCTTGTCCATAAAGCAATATGTGGGTTCAATATCCAGCACACACGTGCACCTGAATTGTATTTAGCAAGAAACGTCTCCCATTTCACCTTTTCAATAAGGGGGTGGCTAGAATAAAAACTAGAGATGAAAGGATACTAGTCACAGATATGATACAAATAATATTAATAAAATAATGAAAAACTTCCAAATATGCAAAAAAGAATCAATAGAATCATTTGACCGGTGAGATACAAAGGATGACGGATGCTATCATGTAGTTACATTGAACATACAAATATTATTAGAGATGACGGATGAGCAGGGGATTTAAACCTTTGGGTCTTGGTGACCCACATAATGAGTCACTATTCTGTTCTAGTTGATTCTTCTTCTAATGTTTGTGGCTTTGAAAAACTTGCACATACGAACAGCATATTTCAAAATACTATTTTAATATCAGTATTTTGCATGCATTCATTTTTTTGTCAACGTAGGTTCTATATAATACTATATACCTAGAGGAAACGAAGACGAAAAATAACATGTAATTTTGGGGGGGTTTAATGACAAGCTAATGTCCATCGTATTGTCACACTTCTGGTATCACAAACGGAACCCAATAGCCAGGTATTTCTGAAATAAACAGGATTTATAGGTATATAAATAAATCTCCTGTGTCCAACAAATAAAGTCCAAAGTCACAAGAGGATAAAGGTCTGGTGGAAGTATCAAGTACTTGTAGTCCAAATCACAAGGAAGCATGGTTCTGTGGAAGCATCTGGGTCAGATACAAACACAATACTCGTGCAAAGGCTTCATAACAGTAAGTACCTTTTCTAGGCCCAAACAGGAAATGGGATCCAAGATGGAATCTTCATGAGACAGTCCCGGCCATCTTGGATAAGAGCTATTGTAAGGGCACATTGATAACAGAGATCCAAGATGGAAACTTTCATGAGGCAATCACGGCCATCTTGAATGAGGGCAAATCTAAGGGCAAGTACATAACACGTATGCTCATCCCTTAATAGCTGATGCTAAAGTTAAAGGCTTTGCTGGTGTTGTCAAAGTGCATTCCCAGTGAGGCTCATAGGGGCAGTGGAACATGAGCAACATCAGTATTTGACTAAAACAAGCAAGTGTTGGCAGTATCGTGGAGAGTAACAGGGCACCATTGGGGTACTTTCTGCATCAGAGTGATGACATAATACTCTATACTTTAGCTGAACATACTAAACTACATCCACAACTAGTTTTACATTTCCCTTTTCAACAGGTGCAATTGGCATCTTCTCCCCATGTTTGAGTGAGTTTCTTTCAGGGACTTTAGTTTCAACCAACAATCCAAAAACATACTGGTAGGATAACAAAACAGACTATTTTCTTGTTTGTCTTTGGGAGGTAGTATGGGCAGCACGGTGGCTCAGTGGTTAGCATTCCTTCCTCACAGCACTGGGGTTATGAGTTCAATTCCCAACCATGGCCTTATCTGTGTGGAGTTTGTATGTTCACCCCGTGTTTGCGTGGGATTCCTCCCACACTCCAAAAACATACTAGTAGGTTAATTGGCTGCTATCAAAATTGACCCTAGTCTCTCTGTCTGTCTGTGTGTATGTTACAGAATTTAGACTGTAAGCCCCAACAGGGCAGGGACTGATGTGAATGAGTTCTCTGTACAGCGCTGCGGAATCAGTGGCGCTATAAAAATAAATGATGATGATAGTAAAATTAGCCTGCAAGCTCTGGGTGAGGGGACTGGTATGTGTACGAGTAATCTTTCTCTGTAAAACACTACATAATATGATGGAGATAATTAAAGGTTAAAAGTAATTAAAGGAAATATTTTATTGTTTCTATATTGAACAACAAGTTGCACTGTTCAGTACCAGATGCAAATATATCCACTCCCTTGTTTTAAAACTTTACTTCTATTTAAGTTTTTTTCTGCTGCCTTGAGGATATAATACATCATATAAATGAATCATTAAGTGCTATCTGTTTTCTAAGGTTATTCAGGACAGCTTAAAATAATGGTGCAGGCTGTCTGCTTGGGTCTGTTGTAATAAATGACACAGGGGTAAGATAAAAGAAAGACAGAAAACTATATATTTTAAAAAAAACTTGTATCATAGTGTTTAGATTGATGCTGTTTAGACAAGATGTATTGAATTTGTAAGTGATGTATTTCACCTATAACACAGCATAAAACATGATAATTATTTTCAAAACATCTTATTATCAATGCAATATATAAGTGGAGGTTTCTGTTTATATAGGCCAAGGGCGATAAGGGTAAGAACTGTTATAAGAGGATAACAGTGTGCAAGGGAGCCAAACAAAATGTATAGTCTGGGCAGCACGGTGGCTCAGTGGTTAGCACTTCTGCCTCACAGCGCTGGGGTCATGAGTTCAATTACCGACCATGGCCTTATCTGTGTGGAGTTTGTATGTTCTCCCCGTGTTTGCATGGGTTTCCTCCAGGTGCTCCGGTTTCCTCCCACACTTCAAAAACATACTAGCAGTTTAATTGGCTGCTATCAAAATTGACCCTAGTGTGTATGTTAGGGAATTTAGACTGTAAACTCCAATGGGGCAGGGACTGATGTGAATGAGTTCTCTGTACAGCGCTATATAAATAAATGGTGATGATGATGATAGTCTTTTCAGAGCAGCTGTACTTCTAACGTCAGCATGAATTTTAACTGATGTCAAATAAGAGGTCACCACAGACTATTATCAATACCACTATAGTGAAATACATTTCTTGGCAAGTATTTTACTTTTATAGTAGAGTAATATGACAAGTACATGTACAGTATGTTGAGAATAACAATCCTTAAGTTAGAGATGCACCATAGTTCATCCCAATGGAATATCTTCATCCATTCCAGCACTCCCTCCCCTCTTATATATGTGCTTAACACCCCACGCTCAAGATCTTAGTTACGTCCCATGCACAGAATCATCCCTCTGCTTATTACCTGCCTATCCTATTAACCAGTGTTCCATTGCTCTACCTTGCTGCTATGTCCCTCCCTCGTCCTCCTGTAGGTCGGCGCTCTACCACATTACCTGTTTCTGTGTTGTTGTATACAGGGCCATCAAAAGGAATTTGGGGCACCGGTACAGTCACTATCTGGGTCCTCCTTCGCATACAGTAGGAGAAAGAATGTGGGCCCTTGCTGTGCGGCGGCGCCATCAAGAGGGGTGTGGCCTCATAGTGATAGGGGTGTGGTCAACCTGGCCTGTGGCTCCGCCTCTCTATACATGACATTATGAACAGAGTTCAATCAGCCGCAAAATGTCTCTGGAACGTCCATGAGACACTCCATGTCGTGGGATTTTGACTGAAATTTCTACCGTATTTGAAGGCTTGTGTGAGACGCCATGTCAGCGCAGCAAATCACCGCCAATTGAATTCTCGCCATTATATATTAAATTGGTGTGGCTTTTACCTACCTGCTATTACAGCTCTCACAGCCTGGTGCTGGTTTCTTGTCTGGATCCTGGAATGTTGGGACCTGTTTGGAAAATATATACATAAGTACATGTAATATGGAAAATAATTCCTGATCTGTGCTGTGTACTGTGTTCACTCATTATATAATTATATAACAAGCAAAATATGTGTGATAAAAATAATCACAGATATCTATATGTTTGGAATAATGAAACACAATTGTAACTGTATAAGAGAAGTGGCTGCTAGGGGCTCTGCAAAACCATACAATAAAAATTAAGTGGCGCTCAAAAACCCTTAAACATAAATTTAATAATGATAAGAAAAAAATACATAATATTTTAAACTCCAAACTAATTTATTTATAAAGTAACAATATGGGGGAGATTGAATTGCTGGCAAAGTGTCTCGTGGATGTTCCTGAGACAGCTAATTGAATCTCCCCCGTGTCTCACGATACAAAAAATAATACAATTTAAATACCGTATATACTCGAGTATTTTTTGTTGCTGAAAAAGCCCCCCCTCGGCTTATACTCGAGTGATGCTTCAAGACCCCAATGCACGGCTGTAAGGAGGCTGGTGCCTGCCTCCATAGCTTCAGCCCGCTTAAGGGCTGAAGAGAAAGAGAAGGAAAATATTAACTGAGAAGAGTTTGGTGGAAAAAAAAATCAACTCACAAGAGTTTGGTGCTTGCTGTTAGTTCCGCAGTGGAACGCATATGCGTTCCACAGAAACGAAGCTCGGCACTTGCAATGCAAGTGCCGAGCTTCCTGTCTGTGGAACGCACATGCGTTCCACTGCGGAACTACACAGACAGCCTTACAGACATTCAGGGAGAGAGGGGGGCAGCCTGGCTCCAGTCAATACCACGCCCCCTGAAAAATACATCATTGCACACAATTATTTTCATCTTGAGACCGGGACTGAGGATTCTAACGAGTGCAGACGTGACAGGCTGTGGTGAGGAGGAGATTGGTTGTCCACGCTTACCTTGCTTTACCTACGCTGATATCTGGTATGAATCCCATGTTTGCCGGCTCTTGTATATTTTATTAAAAAGATAATGCGCTAGATCTCTTTTTATCTTTTCTTCTTGAGTGGGAAATGTCCATATGATGGCGGGAGTTGAATCTACATCTACCATTCCTGCTAAGGGCGTTTTGTCATGTACGTTTTAGTAAGCATATACCCTATGGGGTTTCTACACAGAGTGAAGACACGGGTGTTCAGTAGATTATTCACGCACGGGAGTTATTTGGAAGCTTGATTGACAATCATCTTTGTTGGACATACTACACTATTATTTCCTCCTATGTTTGATGATTGTATATTCTAGAAACTTGTCCGGAGGGATCTATTGCATATGTCCACATACAACTCTACACCCTTGTTACAAAATACAATGAAATTTACCAGTAGCTGCTGCATTTCCCACCCTAGGCTTATACTCGAGTCAATAAGTTTTCCCAGTTTTTTGTGGTAAAATTAGGTGCCTCGGCTTATATTCGGGTCGACTTATACTCGAGTATATACGGTATATATATTTAAATATACATATATATATATATAAGTTGTACACACCTTCAATATATATATATATATGGACTTTTGAGCGCCTCTTAAGACACATCATATCCCTCCCCCAGACTCATCATATCCCCCCAAGACACATCATATCCCTCCCCAGACACATCATACGCCCCCAAGACACATCATATCCCTCCCCCAGACTCATCATACCCCCCAAGACACATCATATCCCTCCCCAGACACATCATACGCCCCCAAGACACATCATATCCCTCCCCCAGACTCATCATACCCCCCAAGACACATCATATCCCTCCCCAGACACATCATACGCCCCCAAGACACATCATATCCCTCCCCCAGACACATCATACGCCACTCAGACACATCATATCCCTCCCCCAGACACATCATACCACCCCTTACACATCATACACCCCTAGACACATCATACCCCCCTAAGACACATCATATCCCTCCCCCAGACACATCATACGCCCCCAAGACACATCATATCCCTCCCCAGACACATCATACGCCCCCAAGACACATCAAATCCCTCCCCCAGACACATCATACCCCCCTAAGACACATCATATCCCTCCCCCAGACACATCATACCACCCATTACACATCATACACCCCTAGACACATCATACCCCCCTAAGAAACATCATATTCCTCCCCCAGACACATCATATGCCCCCAAGACACATCATATCCCTGCCCAGACACATCATACCCCCAAGACACATCATATCCCTCCCCAGACACATCATACCCGCCCAAGACACATCATATCCCTCCCCAGACACATCATATGCCCCCAAAACACATCATATCCCTCCCCAGACACATCATACCACCCCAAGACACATCATATCCCTCCCCCAGACTCATCATACCCCCTAAGACACATCATATCCCTCCCCCAGACACATCATACCCCCCCAAGACACATCATATCCCTCCCCCAGACTGATTATACCCCCTAAGACACATCATATCCCTCCCCAAAACACATCATACCCCCTAAGACACATCATATCCCTCCCCCAGACACATCATACGCCCCCAAAACACATCATATCCCTCCCCCAGACACATCATACGCCCCCAAGACACATCATATCCCTCCCCCAGACACATCATACCCCCTAAGACACATCATATCCCTCCCCCAGACACATCATACGCCCCCAAAACACATCATATCCCTCCCCAGACACATCATATGCCCCCAAGACACATCATATCCCTCCCCAGACTCATCATACCCCCCCAAGACACATCATATCCCTCCCCAGACACATCATACGCCCTCAAGACACATCATATCCCTCCCCAGACACATCATACCCCCTAAGACACATCATATCCCTCCCCAGACACATCATACCCCCCCAAGACACATCATATCCCTCCCCCAGACACATCATACCACCCATTACACATCATACACCCCTAGACACATCATACCCCCCTAAGAAACATCATATTCCTCCCCCAGACACATCATATGCCCCCAAGACACATCATATCCCTGCCCAGACACATCATACCCCCAAGACACATCATATCCCTCCCCAGACACATCATACCCGCCCAAGACACATCATATCCCTCCCCAGACACATCATATGCCCCCAAAACACATCATATCCCTCCCCAGACACATCATACCACCCCAAGACACATCATATCCCTCCCCCAGACTCATCATACCCCCTAAGACACATCATATCCCTCCCCCAGACACATCATACCCCCCCAAGACACATCATATCCCTCCCCCAGACTGATTATACCCCCTAAGACACATCATATCCCTCCCCAAAACACATCATACCCCCTAAGACACATCATATCCCTCCCCCAGACACATCATACGCCCCCAAAACACATCATATCCCTCCCCCAGACACATCATACGCCCCCAAGACACATCATATCCCTCCCCCAGACACATCATACCCCCTAAGACACATCATATCCCTCCCCCAGACACATCATACGCCCCCAAAACACATCATATCCCTCCCCAGACACATCATATGCCCCCAAGACACATCATATCCCTCCCCAGACTCATCATACCCCCCCAAGACACATCATATCCCTCCCCAGACACATCATACGCCCTCAAGACACATCATATCCCTCCCCAGACACATCATACCCCCTAAGACACATCATATCCCTCCCCAGACACATCATACCCCCCCAAGACACATCATATCCCTCCCCAGACACATCATACCCCCCAAGACACATCATATCCCTCCCCCAGACACATCATACCCCCCTAAGACACATCATATCCCTCCCCCAGACACATCATACCCCCCTAAGACACATCATATCCCTCCCCAGACACATCATGCCCCCAAGACACATCATATCCCTCCCCAGACACATCATACCACCCCAAGACACATCATATCCCTCCCCCAGACTGATTATACCCCCTAAGACACATCATATCCCTCCCCAGACACATCATACCACCCCAAGACACATCATATCCCTCCCCCAGACTGATTATACCCCCTAAGACACATCATATCCCTCCCCAGACACATCATGCCCCCAAGACACATCATATCCCTCCCCAGACACATCATACCCCCCTAAGACACATCATATCCCTCCCCAGACACATCATGCCCCCAAGACACATCATATCCCTCCCCAGACACATCATACCACCCCAAGACACATCATATCCCTCCCCCAGACTGATTATACCCCCCCAAGACACATCATATCCCTCCCCCAGACACATCATACGCCCCCAAAACACATCATATCCCTCCCCAGACACATCATACGCCCCCAAGACACATCATATCCCTCCCCCAGACACATCATACCCCCTAAGACACATCATATCCCTCCCCCAGACACATCATACCCCCCCAAGACACATCATATCCCTCCCCCAGACACATCATACGCCCCCAAAACACATCATATCCCTCCCCAGACACATCATACGCCCCCAAGACACATCATATCCCTCCCCCAGACACATCATACGCCCCCAAGACACATCATATCCCTCCCCAGACACATCATACGCCCCCAAGACACATCATATCCCTCCCCAGACACATCATACCCCCCTAAGACACATCATATCCCTCCCCCAGACACATCATACCACCCCTTACACAGGCAGGCAGAGCTGAAGCTCCTTCCCCTTGTTCGATCCCCCCCCCCCCCCCCCCACCCTAAAAATCACTTTTAAAAAAAAATGTTTACAACACTGTGTCAGGGCATGGGCCTGCCTGGGGGGCCTGAGCCCCGGTAATTTGTACCTGTCCTACCCCCTCTCTCGGTACCCCTTGGTGGTGTATGGTGCGTGTCATGTGATATTATATCTGCTTATATTATGTCCTGTTGTATTATGTCATGTCGCTTGTTTATCCATTTTATCCTACCTACTGGACGGTGCTCTACAACTTTCGTAGCACTGTATAAATAAGCAATAATAATAATAAAACATCTAGCATGGGTACAGGTTGTGCACTGTCCCTTTCACTGAAGGGTCCCCTGCACCCAGTGTGATGCTGTCAGGCCAGTTGACATATTGCCAATGAGTTCTGGATTCTCAGAGTTCAAAAATCTCTTTAACTGCTTTGTTGGCCTCACATTCGACACTGGCACCCTCAACACCATCTCCCCCTGCCCTGGATTCACCACCTCCTGCACACAGGCCCACTCATTGCATAACCCCCCCCCCCAGTTAACCCAGGGGATTATCCACACAGTCCCTGGCATTGATAACTGCAGTAAACCTATTGAAATGATAATGCAGTTGGGTTCTCACATCGTGACAACTGCACTAAATCTGTGCAGCTGTTACAGAACACATCATTTCACCCAGTGCTTCATTTTTGGCATCCAATATTAGCAGTTAAAGATTGGCTGTTGCATTAAATTCCCAGTGTATCAGCGTGCCTATTGTAGCAGTGTGGGGTTGCCTAATGGTCATGTTCCGTTATAATTAGCATCACACTTTCACCCTTTGTTTGTCCACCTTTTCTTTTCATTTCTAAATGACTGTCACGTCCGACTCCTTTACTGGCATCTGTCCGATACAACATTTCCAATAAAAGACTATTTTGATAGATGAAATCATATATCTTGCAATACTCAGTAGAAGAGATTAATATTGATCCTCAACCACTTTGCTAATTAATCCTGCAATGAAATGTATTTGCTATTAAGAAAATGGAAAAGCAAAAGAGACAATAATTGAAATAAATCTCATTGGATGAATCATACTTTCATTTATATCTTTTGTGTGCCACACCCATCATTTTATATCAGAGCACTATCTTTAGTTTCATCAAAACTGTATCTATTGTCATTGTATTGAATGTAGAATTAGAACCTGTGATTATTATTTAAATAGTGACAGTTAAAGATATTGCAAATATGCTCCGTCACTTATTTTTATTTTTTTCTGTTCTTCGAACGCCTTAGGTGTTTAATGATTTTATAACACTCCTCATTTTGCTTAGTTATGTACAATTAGCCCTGCACAGTGCCAATATTGTTGTAGCACTTGTACCTGCGTAAGCATTTATCACACAATCAGCTGTATCTCTAAAAAGTGCATGACTGTGGTGTAGATTTACTAAACTTTCTAAAAAGGAGAAGTTTTGCCCATAGCAACCAATCAAATTCTAGCTATTATTTATCTTGTACATTCAAGAAAGTGTTAGCTAAAATCTGATTGGTTGCTATGGGAAACAAGTCCACGGGGTAAATGTATCGAAGTGCGATTTTGCAAATCCAGCGATTTTCTCGGGAGAGTTGAAACTCGCAGATGTATGAAGCTGAGATTTCATGCAAAATCACCAGAGTTCTGCTTCTGTCAAAATCGCTATTTGCAAAATCGCCAGAGATCAAACTCACCACTGTTTGCCACTGCAGCTATACAAGTCTCCAATGTATGAAGCTGCGAGTAAGCAAACTCAGGAGAGTTTGCTTCAAAACACGCCAGATACAGCACACTGCTTGATAGCAGCGTGTTGTACAAAAACATCACTGTTACACTGCCCTAGCAGGGATAAAATGTTAAAGAATAGATAAAAATTTAAAAAAACAAAAATGTGAGGTCCCGTCCGCTATTCATGCTTAACCCTAGTGCTGCCTGACTAGTGCTGGTCCCGTGAAAATCGGGGAAAAATTTTGCGTGGGGTCCCCCCGATTTTCACTTTACCAGCACTAGGGAAACCAGCCAGGGTTGGTGGCACTATAGCAGGGGACACGCGGCAGGGGTCCCCCTGCCATAATGACTAGCGCCGTTATTACCCTACTACCCACAGCACAGGGGTAGTAGGAAGAGCCCTAGTGCTATCGGCACTGGGCTGGTTCTTTCTAGGCGGGGGGGCCCGCTCGTTTTTTTCGGCGGACCCCACTCCCTAGGGAATCCAGCCCAGCGCTGAACAGTCTAGGGTTGGTTAGTCATTATGGCAGGGGGACCCCTGCCGCGCGTCCCTCTGCTATAGTGCCACCAACCCTGGCTGGTTTGTCTAGTGCTGGTAAAGTGAAAATCGGGGGGACCCCACGCAAAATTTTTCCCAGATTTTCATGGGACCAGCACTAGTCAGGCAGCACTAGGGTTAAGCATGAATAGCGGGGGGACCTCACGCTTTTTTTTTTTTCACTTTTATCTCTTCTTTCACATTTTGACAGCTGCCGGAGCTCCGGCAGCTGTATGACAGGGGCAGTGTAACAGTGATGTGTTTGACAACACGCTGTTACAACACAGGAGAGTTTGCCAAACACAGGAGAGTTAGCTAATCTCGGGAGTGTTTACATCGCCCAAAATCGCCAGAGATGACCAGCTTGATACATTTCAGGTTTTTTTTTTGAAAACTCGCGGGTAAACACCCGCGATTTGCTGCGATTTAAACACGCTGGCAAAGTCGCACTTTGATACATTTACCCCTACATCTCTTTATTAGAAGCTTTAGTAAATCTACCATTTAACCTAGTAATTTTTTACCATGAGTTGGGATTGTTTCATCTGTGAAAGCCTTACCCATGTGCAACACCTGCCCTGTAAGTGCACAGGTATGTATAAGCAATAACTTGCTCTGTTCCTATAGCCCATCTCACTCAGTAAAGGAAGTAAACCAGCATAGTGCCATTTTCACCCTCATTTAGTGGTTGGCACTTCTGTCTCACAGCACTGGGGTCATGAGTTCGATTCCTGACCAAGGCCTTACCTGTTTGGAGATTGTGTGTTCTCATCGTGTTTGCGTGGGTTTCCTCCGGGTGCTCCGATTTCTTCCCATACTCCAAAAACATACTGATAGGTTAAATGGATGCTATTAAATTGCCCTTAGTCTCTCTCTGTCTGTGTGTGTATGTTAGGGGATTTAGATTGTAAGCTCCAATGGGGCAGGGACTGATGTGAGTGAGTTCTCTGTACAACGCTGCAAAATCAGTGGCGCTATATAAATAGATGATGATGATGATGATGATTTACTTTGGGGCAGCATACTATTATTTTAAAGTTTAACTCTGTGGGGGTTTTTCAAACTCCTAAACAATGACTATTAGTCCCACGTTATTTTCTTTTTATTGTGTGCACTTTGTACTAGATTTTCGGCTATAGATTTCGGTTTATAAATGGTTAAAGATATAGGAGAACATATTGATGGTTTTTCAGCACCTTGTCGTTGTTCCACTATGCAATGTTTTACATGTAATAATAACCAAAAATGTAACAAGGAAAAGAGCAGCACAGACTGGTGCTCGGAGAGAACGGACTAACGTGAAATACTTAAATTTAGCATTGAAAATGTGCTGCTTTTTTGTACCACGCCACCCCCTGCTTTTTTTTATTTTTTTTGTAGTTGCTTGTTGCTCGCATCTGTTAAATGCCGGCACGCCTGCAGAGATGGCTAAAAAGCTGCACAATGTCAATTAAACTTGCCAAGCACTATATATTTTTGGAGTACGTGTGACCTTTTCTGTTTGTCATTTCCTGGGCACGGCACCAAGTGATCCTCTTAGGATGCTGGCTTTGTGGAGTGGGCCCAGAGCGCTGGGGTAGAGAGAGGCGGGGGGGTTCTGGGATCTCTGCCAAACCCAGGATAATTGTCATCAGCAGGAAAGAGCTAGAAAACCTTGTTCTACTGTGTTTTTAAGCATACATTGACCTCTTCATACCGATGCAAAGCATAGGCACAATAGTAACAAGATGCTATTTAAATGTATTTATCAGGAGTTAGCTTATGTGGTCTTGCAGCAAGACAGTTAGGATCGCTGGGCATTTTAGTAGTGTAAGACTAACTGGAATTAAATGTGATTTATAGGGGCGGTGTCTTCATAAGCAAGAAATGTTTTCACGTTTGTTCATTAGAACATTTTTTATGATGAGAGACACTCAGGACAAAGAGCCAAAATACTCTGGATTTTCTTACTGTCAGCCAGAGAGAGGTTACGACTGGATCAACTGAGTAATCAGCAACATCTATGCAAAATGCAAAAATGGATAGAATTTAAACAGCAGTGTGTAAATTAGACATTTACAGACTGACGCTTTCACTCAGCCAGAGTTCCGAACATTGGGGCAACATTGCAAATTCAGCCCAGTGATGGGTAACAGGCAGCCCTCTGAGTCTTCACCTGTGGGCCCCAAGCTCCTTCGTATGTCAGATTTGTATGTTAATGCTTGTAACACTTGTTTATCTTACATTAAACGGCCTGATAATATGGTAGTACAGAGAGGTGTCTCTTTTTTTTATTAAATGTATCGTTTTAACTTATTACTGAGAATAAGGGTGATTTGTGGCCAGTTTGAAGGTTAGAGGACGCCCATGAGGCACATGTGGTGTATCTGGTTGGCCATCACTGATATAGCCGCACCCATAATTAGCCAAATTTATCTCTAGCATTAAACCAGATTGCCTGATGACGTGAGGACCTGTTAGTGCAGTCAGTAGAAGGCTACACACTGAGGCCAGTAGTGTTATACTCTTGGCCACAGTTACCAATGCTGTTCAGAAGTGATGATAAGACTGTGGCCTTTAATGTGCACTGAAACATGTGCCGCCACCATTTCTTGCCACCGACATTTACGGGGATTACTCACTGACTCTTGCCCCCCCCAGATCTTGCTTCTCTTGTGAAGTGGGCAGAGCTCTGGTGACACAATTTGCATAATTATGGCCCTCTCTGGGTGCTCCAGGATGCAATCAGTTGAATATATCGCACCAGGTGGACCTGAATGATCCCTGATGGGTAGTATCTCTCAGAAGAGGATTAAACATCAATTCATATTTTGCTATCCATCGTGGGAGGGGTGCGCCCACACATCCCAATCATCAATCACCAAGGTTACAGCAGGGAAAGGATGAGTATCCTGGGGTACTCTAAGGTCCAAAAGATTATTGGAAGGGGGAGGATATGTATTCTGGGGCACTCTAAAGACTAAAAGATTTTTAGAAAGGGAAATATGTGTATCCTGGGGCACTCTAAAGTCCAAAAGATTATTGGAAGGGGGAGGATGTGTATTCTGGGGCACTCTAAAGACTAAAAGATTTTTAGAAAGGGAAATATGTGTATCCTGGGGCACTCTAAGGACCAAAAGATTTTTAGAAGGGGCAGGATGAGTATCCTGGGGCACTCTAAAGACCAAAAGATTGTTAGAAGGGGCAGGATGAGTATCCTGGGGCACTCTAAAGAACAAAAGATTTTTAGAAGGGGGAGGATGTGTATCCTGGGGCACTCTAAGGACCTTAAGATTTTTTAGAAGGTGGAGAATGTACATCCTGGGGCACTCTAAGGACCAAAAGATTTTTAGAAGGGAGAGGATGAGTATCCTGGGGAACTCTAAGGACCAAAAGATTTTTGGAAGGGGGAGGATGTGTTTCCTGGGGCACTCTAAGGACCAAAAGATTTTTAGAAGGCAAAGGATGTGTATCCTGGGACACTCTAAGGACTAAAAGATTTTTAGATATTTTTTGCTCCAGGATGCAATCTGCATCATCATGCAGTCGTGGGCGAGGCCCGCTGATGCCACCTTTGACATCATGGGAAGGTCCAAAAAGTAGCCGAGCATGTGAATGCAAACTCTTTACCACTTCAACACTAACTAAAAATAAAAATCTAGATTAAAACAAAGCAACAGAAAAAAGAAACAAAGACCTCATCCAAACTCAACTGCTAGTGCAGGAACAGCCAACCAGGATCAGAAACATGGAAAATGGATTAAAACATCTGATTGGTTAATTGTACCACCCTCTTAGCGGAAAGTTTAGTAAACTATCTGTTTCACTCTATTTAGCACCAATATTGGAATTGGTACAATAGCATATTCAATTTCCCTGAAATGTTTGACCTCTGAATGTTGTAAATAATTTTTTCGATCTGTTGCTCTTTTCTATGTGTAGATAAACTTACGTTATCCTACGGTATTTAATTTTACATGTATGTTTCCATTTTGTAAATAAAGAAAAGTATTAAATGCTCTTGAATAGTATTCGGTGTATTTTCGCAAACAGTTTTATACCTCATTCTTATCAACTGCCTGTTGTTCACAAGACATATGGCACAGCATGAGTTTGATGTCTGACCAATACCTTATCTATGTTGAGTTTGTATATTCTCGCTGTGTTTGCATGGGTTTCCTCCAGGTGCTTTGGTTTCCTCCCACATTCCAAAAACATACTGGTAGGTTAATTGGCTGCTATCAAATTAACCCTAGTCTGTGTATCTGACTGTGTGTGTTAGGGAAATTAGACTGTAAGCTCCAATGGGGCAGGTACTGATGTGAATGAGTTCTCTGTACAGCGCTGCGACATTAGTGGCGCTATATAAATAAATAGATGATGATTATATTGTAACTGTGGGGGGAAAATGTTAAATAGTCAAAAGTTATCAAATGGCTGAACCAAGAGTGATGTCACTAATTCTGGAATTGCTAGATTGCATTCTTAAAAATATTGGTGCAATTTAAAAGATGATGGTCTACACTGTGTCTCAGTGTTGGTAGACTTGAAAACAGCAAGCCCACATAGAAGATGTATTTTTTCTATAAAATAGAAAGTTAAGTACCTTTTAAACATGCAGTTGATCCATTTAGCTTAGCTATGATCCTACAAATCATTATCTCCTTTTTAAACGTTTTCTGATTGGCAAACAAGAATGGCTGCTAGACACAGTGAGCCAAAAGATTTTTAGAAGGGGGAGGATGTGTATCCTGGGCCACTCTAAGCACGGTGGGTTAGGGGTTAGCACTTCTGCCTCACAGCAGTGGGGTCATGAGCTCAATTCCCAACCATGGCCTTATCTGTGTGGAGTTTGTATGTTCTCCCCGTGTTTGGGTGGTTTTCCTCCGGGTGCTCCGGTTTCCTCCCACACTCTAAAAACATACTGGTAGGTTAATTGGCTGCTATCAAAAATTTACTCTAGTCTCTCTGTCTGTCTCTCTCTCTGTCTGTCTGTTTGTGTGTGTTTAAAGGAATTTAGACTGTAAGCGCCAATGGGACAGGGACTGATGTGAATGAGTTCTCTGTACAGCGCTGCGGAATCAGTGGCGCTATATAAATAAATGATGATGATGAATGTAAATCCTGATATGTGCTGTATTATAAAATTGTTCTGCGCACGCTCAGAAACGAACTACACATCAGTGAAGTGAATGCAATTCATCTTCAAATGCAAATGACTCTTCTGACTGCCTGTGATTTTAAGGGTGGAAAATGGGAGGAAAGAGGCACACAGGCAATGTACAGTAAGGGCGTGCCAAGATCGGGCGAACACACATTCGTCCAATTCAGGCACTGAGCATCTCTCAGTTTCGGGTTTTTCAGCCATATCACATTTATCAGCTACAGGGCAGGAGTTAGTGCCGACTGACAATGATGACAGTTATGTATACAGCTAGAACATTTATTGCAATTAAAAGCAACTGTAAAAATGTTATTTATGTACAGTAGACATTAATAACATTCTGATAAATGTATTTCATATAAAAAAAATGAAGGAAAGCAACTTTTTTAAAATGTACTTTTATTAATGGGGATATTATCAGGTTTTAAAGTCTTTAATTAATTTTTTTTAACTGTGCATTCTGATGGGACAATTGCGTTCTATTTGCGTTCCTTACTGTATCAGGCCCAGTGAGTCTGCTACACAGACCCTAGCTCACAGCTCCCAGCATGTCATGTGATGACAGGGGGAAGATATAAAGGATGTCACAGTACATACAGAGGTCAGAGGGGTGTTCTAAAGCATCTCTGCTCACTGCATTATGTGCCATGTGTCTGTGGTTGCCATGGTAGCCCAGAGTCATAAATCCTTAATTGCAGTCTGAAGAAAAAGAAAATGAGGGAAAATCGTAAATGCCAATATTCTTCTTATGGTCTCCCACAGTTCTTTATGGGAAAAAAATAACACACCTGATTTTGTCATGGAATTGTTACTTTTATAAAAGTGATGGATTTTCAAGTAAAGCTATTATTCATTGCTGTAAGATATGATCCCAGATTTCTGGTGAAGGGCTTGACTTTTTCTATTTCTTTACTACATGGCTGAAGAACAAAAGAGCAAAGATACACACGTCTCTATCGATTTTACTATTTGTGATATGTGAGTGGAAACATCAAAGTATAATATGTGCTTGTCTTGAAAAAATGTCCCATTGTGCATTTTTTGACCCTCACAAGATTACAAATAACAGAACAAAATTCAAGTGCCTTCGCTTCCACAAACTTTAAAAAAAATATCTATTTATCTAATCTAAACTGTTTTATGGGTTTTCATTTCATTTATAACAGGCTGCTTATGCAGATCCAAATAAGGGTTAGCCTATCCTGTTAACTTCTACTCGGGAAATGTTATGCTTTTTGTAGCTGTCATTGAAAGCACCTGCAATATACTATCTTGTCACTAGAGGTCTCTTATGTACAGTGTGCAAATCAAGGCAATTTGGGGTGGAAGGTCATGTCACAGTTACACTAGGGGTCACTGGACAAAGTTAAATACATTTTAGTATGCTTGATAAACATTTAAAATTCACTGATAATCATATAAAAATGATCAAATTTTGATCTGTGAAAAGGAAAAACAATCGTAATGTTATTGGAAATGCAAATAAGCGGGGCTATTTTTTGTTTAAAAAAAAGCATACAGGTCAGAGATATAGGGCCCGATACTGATTTGGAAACATATTGGGTGTAATTTACATAAAAATGGTGCCTGAAAAAATAACGTATTTATGCCTGAGTTGGAGGCATCTGAAGATGCCAGGATTACATCAAGCTACTGTCAGGCATACATACACCCACATAGGTATTAAAGTAATTTTATCGTTTTCCAATAAACATTGTCTAAGCGATTTCTTGTGTTTCCAAAGCACAAAATAATTTATTTAGCAGATGCAAAAGTTAGCAGTTCAATACATAATTATAATACAGTACAGCCGATATCAAAGATACACACATACCGTCGCGATCGCTGCGCACTCTGCTGGATCCCGCTAGGTCATAGGCCAGTTCAAACAACCCCCTCCAAGGGTGAGCGTCAACATTCCAGATGATTCTCCCGCCAGAAACCAGTTTGAGCTAGTCTATTCACAATACACAGTCAGAAACATTTTAAACATTTATTCCCTAACATCGCTAACTAGAGTATGCAATGTGCGATCCCTTTGGCGAATGAACCGGACAACTGCTGATGAATAGGGGATTAAAATGATACTAAACTTGACATAGTTCCTGCAATCTGAACCTTAAATATCACTAAAGTGTACACATAACTTATATATATATATATATATATATATATATATATATATATAACCAAATACCATCTGCTCATAAATCACTGTGGAATGGAACCATTATAAATATGAACTATATAAATAACTAAATGTGAGAGTGCAAGTGTGTGCGTGCGTATTTTACCGCGTAATCATGCCATGCCACGTGTTACGTGGCATACTGATCGCAATCGCACGATAAAACAACATTAACCAATATACTTTCGTTCATCCAATTATACGACTTCGACATAGGCTTCCATTCAACCAGGTCATAAGCATATGAAAACTTTGCTAACGTTCTCTTTAATAGCGAAAAAGTAATTAGCTGCTACTTTTGCTATACTATTTCTCGTGTACAAATAAAAGTATAAAAAAATATATTTTAAAAAATACGCCCATAAAATCCTATAATATGTGCATGATCGATGCCGAAAGCCCCAGAGGTGATTTTGCAATCAGCCAATCAGTAGCAATTAGCTAGTGCTAGTGACTATCATCATCAGTGTATACACTGCTCTCTAGCAAGTGCAAAAGATGCAACTCCCGACAGTCCTATGTATGTGTCTCTGTGCTGGTCTGTCTCAGCCACAATTGGGTAAACACACCCTTACTGTTCTTGGCCTACGTTATAACACCCCTTTCCTCCCTGTTCTGCCTCTCCGGTCATAAGGAGTTGCAAGTGTCTGATGTGGGAAGCTCTCATGTGTCCACATGCGTGCACTCTCTTTGTGGGCGTGCTGAGTGCAAATTTTCGTATTTTATGCTACGCAAACGGGCAACTCTGCATCAGTGCCATGGAGCTTATTTAGGCCCATGTTATGTTTTGCACTGAGCTTGAAGTGCACCCTTATTGGAATCTTTGTCAATTAATTCTGTAAATGAAACGGATAAATAATTAAGTCAAACAAACCATCAAAAAATTTGGCTCTGTCAAAAGCAAAATAAATTAATAACTGACGTAATTAATGATAGCTTTGCTCATGTCACTTGATGATCAATGATATTGTGAGAAAACTAACATGCTTCTATAAAAATGCATAGCTATAAACAAAAACAAAATAAGCATTCACAAATATTTAAATTTGCATGAATATGGTTAACATTGTATCCATGGTTCTTGTAAAGGATCATGCATGGCTTAGATCCTGAACTCACAAGGTATCCCTTGGCAATTTACGGTTCTTTGGATAACACAGGCAAGGAAAGATGGAAGATACAATTGTATCTTTATTTTCAGAATACAATAAACACAATAGCTTAAATAACAAAAAACACAGTTAAATAAGCATCAGGACATTCACCAACATCAAAAGGTGCTTACAGCTGCCCTGTTAGTCTTGTGCCCGTACAATACAAAAGCAGATTGTCCATAGGGCCGAGTGACTCCAAAATCTAAATATCTGGATTGTCAAGTAGCAAATTTTGCATAAGTTATAAAAACAGCATGCCCGGTGAAACTGTAAAGAGAGCCTCCGATCCAGTTTGGTAGCGTGCTGTTCTCAGTCCGGATGGTAGCTGCGAACTAACATCTCTGCTGTTGGTTCCACTAACAGACAGAGTCGGTTTTCCAGCCCGGATAATGATATTAAAAGATCCCAGCTGAGGAAATTCCGTTGACTATAAAACTGCCATTCAATCTGTAGCTCTCATAGAATCTCCTTGTAAAAATTTCCAGCCAGGTTGTTGCGAATATAGGTCCCGTCTGACACCTGAAGATCCCAGTTGCTTGGCCACAAGCTCTCTACCAGCATGGTAGGAGTTTGGACCCCAGTCACCCTACTCCTATAGACACACCAAGAGGACAGACTCAGGAGCAGCTAGCACTGGAGCAGAATCTTCCCAGATGCAGGACGTCCTATAGAAGATGCAACTAGGATGTAGGATTGGAACCACAATGGAGCTGGTAGGAGACAGAACTCCAACTCCATGCTCAGATGATCCACAAACAACCAGATGTACCCTTACAGGGCTCTTTTAACTATTCCAATATCCCAACGGGGAAGCTGTTTTGGGATTGGTTTGAAGATGCCCAGAGGCCGGAGATGAGTGGAGAGGTTGGTCAGCCCCGCGTGGGTTTCTCGCATTGGTGGGATGATGCCTAAGAGTAAAGCAGGGTTCAGGGGAGGACAACAGTTAATTAAACCAGTTGATGAAGAAATTAATCACATTTGATTAAAAGCAAGGTTTTGTTTTAACCCCTTCTAGACATTTTTAGACTTGAAAGGGGCTCCAGAAGCTTTCAAATTCCTGTTTTTAAGGTTGGAGGAGGAGCTGGCCATGAAATAGTGAAATAGAGATGACAGATGATTGTACTCCAAAAGGGACATGTGCAGTCCGGTGGGTAACTCCATTGTTTCCTAAGTGAAATCACACAGATAAATCCAGCACTTCCTCTGTAGAGGATTCTGAGAAGCAGAAACGGCTTTAGCGGAATCCCATAGGAAAAGACAGGTAACGCCATCCTGAGATGGCGTTATCTGTCTGCGCAATGCAAAGCTTATCAATGCTTCATTGCATTGTAGAACTGTAAAGACAAATGTTAAGTGGTTTATGTCAGGAGAAATGTTTGACTTCTCCGGAAATAAGCTCTTGATGCATTCTGCGATGGCCATTTAACGGAGAAATCTCTTGTTTTCTCCATTTTAATGGCTCATTATGCTTTGATGCATAGTCCCCTTTATCCTCATAGTGCTAGACACTTTTATTTATGTTTGTCTTTGAAATGACTTTTCTCATTGTAAAACTACAATATATATATTTCACCTATGGTGGCAGCAATGTACTTGAAAGAGAACAATAAACTAGTTCCTTTTAGAATCCAAGATTCACAAATGCTAATGTTTTGAAACTATATCATGGTGAACAGGACAGATATGTGTGAATGCCAAGAACAAAACAATGCTGATGATTTGTCTTTCAATTTACCCAGACTTATAAATGACTCATTTATCACTCAAATAAATAATTCAGTAGATGTGGTTCAAGTTATTTTAATACAGTCTTCTAATTGCGACACTAAATTGTCTTCTAAATACATTTTTTTCCATTCAAATACATACCACATAGACAAGGCATTTACTATACTTTATTATATTTGTGATATAATGTTATCTTATTGAAGTCTCTTGCTCACTCTAATAATTATTTTAATATCATCTCCCGACTTTGCATGCTTGTCTTATAAATGCCTAATTTTACAATATCATGATAAATGATAATAATCTATACACTCAATATAATCACTTAATTATTAATCTGCTTCTCTAACTAATAAAGATTTGAAATGTAAAAAATAAAATATGTGCAAATTGAAACAGAAAAGCTGAATCATATGCTGGCAAATAACTTACCCCAGAAAGAGAGATAGATGACTGGGGAGTGGAAGAACTTTACTGGAGAGCTTTCTGCAGAAAATACTGTTTAAATGATGGGTTAATGAATTAAGGCACAGTTTTCCAAATTTTGTAATTGGATTTGCAAATTGGTCACAAAATGAGTTTTGAAAGATTTGTCAAAGTTTTCTATTAAACAAAGATCTGTTTAGATCCACCAATGTTTGTAGCCCATTATTTGCGAGCTTTAATTTTATTTGTATTTTATTCTAACTAACGCAATTATTCATTATTGATATTACACAGAACTCTGTTGTTTATGTTTATTTTTTGTTATTTATTTTTTGGCTGCCATAATCTTGATATTAAATGTACTATCTAATAAATTGTTTTTGTATATATTCAGGTATTTGTCTGGGTATTTCTTTTTTTTATTTGTCCGTTTATCTTTTTATAATAGGGGAATGACACTACCCCTAATGAAGTGCTGCGATTGATACCATTTGCTATATTAAGGTTTTGTATAATTAGTGCCAGAGATTCAGTTGTGTGTGTTTTAAAGTGTGCTGTTAGCAATCAGCTCAGTCCTTTGTAAATGAAAACATGACTATAACTGTGCCAACTTCCAACATAGCTAACATCTTATTCCCTGCATTGCTCCGTATGTATGAATGTTACATTTTTGCAATATGCACGTCATACGCACGTACCTTGTTTTATAAATGATCAGACCTATTTCCATATTATTATTATACCTCACCAATCTATTGATCAGTATTAGTGGCCAAATGCTGCGTTAGGACATTTTGTCTCTGTGGGAAGAGAAAGACCCTAAGGATGTTTCAAGAATAATTTGATTCTAATTTAATTTTTTGCAATTTTCTTTCTGGGTTTATAGATTCATTTCTTTTGATGGGATTTAGGTTTTCAACAGAGTAACATATCTAGTAAATCCATGGATTAAGGATACAGTAAATTTAAGCGGATTCTTAAATGGTCTGTTTATTACAGTAAAATGAGTATGTTTATTTTAGTGGTGAAATAATTTTTTCCCTTGCAAGCACAAGAGACCCGAATTAATGTAATGTAGAAGCAAAGCTTTCTTTATTGTTTTGAGGTTTCAGTGGCTGATAAAATCCACATTTTACAGTTTTGCTTAGACATTTGTATTATGAAAGCTTAATCTTGCAAAAATAGGAAAATTAAGTTCAACAGCGACTAAACGCAAGGCCCATACTTCTCAATTTTGACAATATTGGTGGCACAGTCTGATTTGATGGATCTTACCCGTTTTTAAGTGCATCAGCAAATTCTCTGGATCCACCTCTGCTCCGCTTTCTTTATCAGTTGGAGACCACAAGGCTCAGTCCTAGGTCCTCTGCTATTCTCTATCTATACCACTTCTCTTGGAAAACTAATAAGCTCCTTTGGATTTCAGTATCATCTCTATGCAGATAATGCCCAAATTTATATATCCTCCCCTGATCTTTCACCATCTGCTTTGTCTAATTACTGACAGTCTTTCTGCCATTTCATCTTGGATGTCTTCTCACCAACTCAAACTCAATCTTTTAAAAACTGAATTAATAATATTCCCACCCAACAATAGAAGCTTCCTGCCTGACATTTTTATTCCTGTTGATAACACGACCATAAATCCCACCCCGCAAGCTCGTTGCCTAGGTGTAATCCTTGACTCTCAACTATCCTTTGTTAACCACATCGACTATATATCTAAATAATGTTACATACATCTAAAGAACATTTCCAGAATATGCACATATCTCACACATGACACTGCAAGAACTGTAATTCATGCACTTATCATTTCCTGCATCGACTATTGCAATTCCCTCCTTACTGGTCTTCCCAAAATCAGATTTGAACCCTAACTTTGCAAACAGCAGCTAGATTAATTTTCCTTGTTCTTCCTCTGCTGAACCACTCTGTCAGTCTCTACATTGGTTGCCTGTTTATCAGCGAATCCAATATAAAATTCTTCTAGTAACATACCAAGCCGTGAACAAAATTGCACCGACATACATCTCCTCACTTGTCTCAAAATATATTCCAACTCGACAGCTCTGTTCTGCACAAGATCTACGTCTCTGTTCCACTCTCATCACATCCTCCAATTCCCAGTTACAGGACCTTTTTCAGGCTGCACCCATTTTGTGGAATTCCCTCCCTCGCACTATAAGACTTTCCTCTAGCCATCAAAACTTCAAGCGTTCTCTGAAAAACCACCTCTTCAGACATACTTATAATATTCCTCAACCAGAATCTTAATCTCCCTAGGTTACCCTATTACCACCCTCTACACAGCTAACACAAGAGAACAACCCTCTGACCAACATTGCAACACACACACAGCCCACTCAATACCTTTACCTTTGAATTCTAGCTGGTCCAGTGTGCAATATGATGTAGCACATGCCCTTGTGTTTCAAACTCCCATTGTCCCATAGATTGTAAGCTTGCGAGTAGGGCCCTCTTACCTCTCTGTCTGTATGTATTACCCAGTATTGTTTTACTAATGTTTGTTCCCAATTGTAAAGCGCTACGGAATTTGCTGGCGCTATATAAATAAATGTCGATGATGATGATGATTTGCCCTGACTCACAGGATATTGGGAGGTACGTGTTTTTACGGAAGCAGAGAGGAGCTGTGGGTGGACCAGTGATTCACAAGACATGCCTCCTTTGGACTTGGAGATGACGATTGTAAAGTGACACAGCCACTCTCGGATGTAAAGTGACACAGCCACTCTCGGAGGAGTCATGACCATGTTCTGATTTAGGAAATCTAAATTTAAATGTAAGAAGGTATGCATATATAGTTGCATGGTCAATCCCTGGTTTGGGTGGTGCCTCAAATGTTCTAATCAGACATTGCCATCCCAGATGTAGGTATACATAGGGAAAAAACAATTTCTATTGTGACAAAGATTTACATAACAGTGCACCTAGTTTAAAGGTAAACAGGTGGAGGACATACGTGTCATTTAAAAGCACATGTTTTGTGGTGGATTAGAGGCAGAGATGGGCGGGCTCGGTTCCCTGAGATCCGAACCCGCCCGAACTTCACCTATCCGCGACAATTCGGATTCAAAATCGAGGCAAAATGTCATTGTGACGTCGTCAAATCTTGAGCTTGGTTCTCGCTATATTTGAAATCCATAAATACCCGCCTCCACAGCAATCCATCGCCATTTGACAGAGGGAGAGAGCAGGGTTAGGTCGCAGGCAATATTAGAGCAGGGAACATTAGAGCAGGGACAGAGCAATTATTCTTGCAATTCTTATTGCAATTCTTCTAGCAATTGTTATAGCAGTAAGAGAGGAGTATAGAGGCATTTTTGCAAACATTACCAATTGTTTGGGGTGTCATATTCCCTCCTACAGAAACTATTTTCTGTCTGCAGAAAGTCTTATCTAGCAGCACTATATATTGAATATTTTGCACTACAAGTGCTTTGGGGTGTCCCATATTCCCCAGTGTGAAACTATAATTTTTGTGGTGTTAAAAGTCTTATCTAGCAGCACTGTCTATTTAATATTTTGCACTACAAGTGCTTTGGGCTCATTAAAAAGGATTCAAATCAGTTCACATATGAGCACGATCAGCAAGCAGGTGCTGGCACCAGTCCTGATGGTAGTCTTCCCTGTACGTCATCTGGTAAAGCCTATGTAAAAGTATATAGTCTTTTTAAATCAGGCAAAAAAACACACCAAAATGTAATAACGGCTGAATAGTTTTCTATTTTACTACTAGTGGAGAGGGGGTCTGATACAGACTGCCACCAAACTGCCTTTGTCCATTTCTATTTATATTCTACAGTCTAAAATGACTGAATAGTTTTCTATTTTACTACTACTGGAGAGGGGTTCTGATACAGACTGCCACCAAACTGCCTTTGTCCATTTCTATTTCTATTCTACAGTCTATAACGGCTGAATAGTTTTCTATTTTACTACTAGTGGAGAGGGGGTCTCATACAGACTGCCACCAAACTGCCTTTGTCCATTTCTATTTATACTCTACAGTCTATAACGGCTGTATAGTTTTCTATTTTACTACTAGTGGAGAGGGAGTCTGATGCAGACAGATACCAAACTGCCTTTGTCCATTTCTATTTAACAAACAGTCAATTCAGGCTTCTATTTAACTACAAGTGTAGGGTGTAATATACACCCAAAGACGATGGCTGCTTTGAAAATAGGCATAGATGGAGAGAAAGACAATCAGGTTTGTGTGCAGAATTAAGGATGACCTACCAGGGATTAAACTGTTTTGTTCATAATTTATTAGCTTTAGAATTACCTCACTTATCCAAGAAACAGGTGGAGCACTAAATTAGGTTATTTTAGACAAAAAAAAAATGGTATTTTTTACAAAAATAGCAAAACAAAACCAAAACCAAAACACGCAAGGGCGGTTTTGCCAAAATCAAAACCAAAACACGAAGGTAATCCAGATCCAAAACCAAAACTAAAACACGGGGGTCAGTGACCATCTCTAAGTAGAGGGATTTTTTTCCACAGCTAACAGCAAGCTGACAGGGTGTGTCTGCAGAAAGATCAATTAAACAGTACACCTGTAAAGAACTCCTTTTTGAAGGCAAGGTGGGAGTGTCACTTGTCCATCAAGCTAAGGCTGTGGAAGGAGTTTAAATTATTTAAACATGTCGTTTTCATTTGTACAATATGACCAATGCCAGATTGTGACTGGTGTCCAGGGAGCTGGTCTCTGTTAATATAGCATTAAGGTCACGAGAAAGTGTTGTCATCTAGGACAATCCCAATTTACATGCAACAGGTCAGTGCATTTTGGACAAGAGAAGTTATCAGACAAACCAATCAGAAACTGCCTATGTGGTAATAAGTAGGACTTATAGTATATATTTAAAAGATATTGCCGGTAGTAGTCTAACTGAGTCAATCAATGATTGAAGAGGATACGGAGGAGAATAGTGGAATTGCTCCACCCACAGTGTGAGAGAGATCTGATCTGCTTTTAAAATTAGACTTGTACAAAATTATAATGAATAGATGTTGCATTGCATTTTGGGGAAGAGGAGATTATCCAAAGACTTCAAAGGCTGAAAGCATCCTCTCCACACTGCTATAATAAATGCTGGTCCTAGTGAAAGGCCTGTTACAGTACTTTTACTGTTTGCTCTCAAGAGAGCACTTGGCTTTGGTAACTGTCAGAGACACACAGGGCTTGAGTCATTAAGAGAACAAAGCTTAATAAGGGAATCAATTTTATCCAGGACAAACCATGTTACAATGCAAGGGGTGCAAATTAGTTTATTATTTTGCTGTAGGGAGAATGTTGGCTGCTTTTTCATGTAGCACACAGATACATGACAGGTTTACTTTTACACTTAAATTTCAAGTTGATCTACGACATGCCCTACCCCAACTATAAGTCTGTCCCAACATTTTAAATTTATCCCCCACTCCCATACAACATGGTGTTGCCAAGGTGCAAATATACTGCTTTTGTTTACTTGACTTTACTTATTGACTCAGGCCCACCATTACTACCTAAGCCACTTCATCATGAGAAGGGAGGTCATGCGGATTAAGACTGAAGTTGATGAGTTGCGGAAGGTAGAATTATGAGGGATGAAAACAAAATTAATGGGTAAGAGAAGTAAGAATATTGAGGGTTGAAGCTAAATTTGATGAACAGGCAAATAAAAATAGACTCTTTGTTAAGCAACCAGCAGATCATCCTTCTTATAAAGGGGTGTGACCCAAGCCAAAGACTGGCCAATCAACAGGGAGAGGACAGCTTCCACATTGACCTGCTCTGTTGGGAACAATGCTGCTTGTAACTTGAACTGCAGGTGAATCTGGGTTGCCATCACAATGCAATGATTCAGCAAATATTAGGCTTTTAAGAGAAAAAAATGAAATTTCCATTTGTTGCTCTTGGTTAAAAATATGAGATTCTGTCTTCAGGTGATTGATTTGGCTGTTCAACAATCCAGGGAAAGCATCTGCAGTAAGGACTGCTTGCTTCAAGGTGCCAGTCTCTGCATTGTGTGTCTCTGAGAGCTGTTTGAAAGCATTACACTAAAGCTCTACCCCAACGTGGTCCATGTTTGAGCATAAGCAAAATGTCACACTGCTGATTGCTCCATGGAGAGAACTACTTCGCTGGGGTAGCTTTCAGATGTCTGTCCAACCTGCTTAATCCTGAGTGCACAGATCATAGGGACAAAACTGGAATCGATGGAAAAAGGTAGCCACCGTATAGGACGTGTCAGTACTGAATCGTCTATGTTTCTTACTCTTTGCTCCAACCTGGTAATTGTTTATGTGTTGACTGAAATCTTATTGAGAGCAGAATCAATATTTTTTTTTTATATCAATCAGAGACATAAGCATTAATGACATTTCTTTGGCTACCTCAGTAGGTGTAGCCTGAATACTAGGCTCTGGAGAGGAGCTATGTCTCGGTGAGAACAGTTTTTGTTTATGTTTGTCTATTTTATCTGTGCCAGTATTTTGCATGGATATAGCCATTGTTGGTTTGTAAAGAAATTGTACCACAACCCAGGGAATTCCTCCTCTTCCCAAAAATAAGGTTTGGGTTACCAGCTAATAGCCCAGTAATTGAAATAAATCATATGGTTTCCCTGCTATGTTTTCTCCCTCAATATTTTTTTACTACATAGATGCTATAAGAATAATGTGGTTATTGCCACCACAGATAAACAAATAGATCAGCACTGATAGTTCAAAATGGAATATGTAAAACTAAGAGTTCCCAAAGTTTATTAGCTAGGTAAGGATGGGTGCTCCAAATATTACAATCCACAAAATACTTATAGTTATGGTAGGGGTATTATCTAGATAAGGAGTCAGGAGGGAATAATTGGGGAAACAATAGGCGGCAAGGTTTGAAGGGGAAGGGAGGTAACAAATACTGGGAAACTGGGAAACTGCAAGAGATAAGAAGGAATGAAAGGATAAATATTACAAGAGATAATGTCACTTACACACAAAGTTGATTGAAGGTCTACTTTCTGTTTTTTGTTGATGATTTTACCCTTAGTGATTTTGTAATTGATAGACTTTGAATAAGCATGCCAGTAAAGCATGTAAAGGGTGAAAGTTAAATGTATTAAATTAAATTAAAGTGAAGTGTGGTGCCCCGAAGCCTTATTGGACAGCACAGAGGAAGTGCATGGACGCTTTTGAAATGCAGGGCTACAAGGGGTTAATAGAGGCTGAGAAAGACACAGTGGGAATGACAGTTGACAGTTGAACTGAAGAGGTGTGCCCAGGATGATGTGCAGGAAGGAGGGGTTTGTGTCATAGCAACAAGTCCACTGAGTTTGGTAATAACTGTGAACTCCCAGAAGGCAGTGGGGAGAGGAAAGTTCTAGACTTCTGAGGGAGAGAGATGAGGTTTATGAGTGACAAGAAGACAGACCGAGAGATAAGAAATCTGAGTTGAATCTTTCCATGGAGCTGCTCACTACCTCAGGAACAGGCTGAGAGAGATAAGAGGTATTACTGCTGGAAGTCCATCATATGAAGGAACTCTAGTTGAAAATACAGTAGGTCTGCAAATCACCTTTGTCACAGATTCCTCCACTTGCTTTCCTCCATGCTGACAGATTTAATGTACTACAAAATTCCTGTGCACAGTTCAGCCCAGGACTGAGTGTAAAATATGGTAACGTTACCAGGGATAATATTGGTGCACCAAATGTTTTAGTTGAATGTTAAGTGATTTACCTAAAAATTGATTTATTGTTATTGAAGATGTTATCGCAATTGTGCCTTATACTCACCAGTTGTATATTATATGTTAGATGCTATTGTGCTCTATGTTGATCAAATTAATATTTTGTCATTACTATTGAGTTGAAGGGGTCAGTGGCGCGGTGGCTTACCAAAATTATCTTTACCGCATTATTAATAAACCCAAGTTATTTGACCAATCCTTGTCCCTTTCATTGAAGTATTTATCTCCTGACCACCGGATATCCGACCAAAAAAAGAAACTTACTCGTGTCTGGAGGACAAGGTAAGGGAAGGAAATCCCATCAGTACTCGACCACCACAGAAGCAAGCAGTATCAAGAAAGGAAAATTAAAGAGATGGGGAGAGGATGGCAAAAAAGAAAAGAAAAGAAGAGTAGGGCAAGAAAACAAGGGTCCAAAATAAAAGGCGCTCTTTACTAGAGATATCCAATAGCCACCCCCACACTGGATGATGAAGCCTTAGCAAAGCCTGAGCTGTCCTATCACTTGACCAATCTGCAACAAGAGCTCATACATCTTTAAGTTATGGGAAGCCGCTCACTATGGAATGAATGGTTAGGACCGCGCAGTGACTGGTGAAAAATGAGGTTTCCACAATGTTGTAACCAGGATGGGAAACTATACCAATTGACTCAGCTATCTAGAGATATGCTGATCTGATTGGTCCTCAGGGTCATGTCAAAGTCAGTTCATTGTTCCTCCAACAAGCCTTGTGATTGAGAAAATATTTTTTAATATATTCAGGCTGCAGGAAACAACAATTGGGGGTGGGGACTAATGTGTTAGACTTACAGTTGGTTTAGGCTATGGGGCATATTCAATAAGGCTCAGGTATCGCGGCTATGCTCCGGAACGACCCGCGAAGGTAATATGGGTACCGCAACACCTCGGATTTCTGGTACCGTATTGACACACTTTCATGTGCAGCCTCGTGTAGCTGCGATGCCCGGACCTTATTGAATATGCCCCCGTTAGTGCTTGAGAAGTTGTGACATCCATCCACTGGTCTATCAATGCTATATTCTTATGTCTTCTTATATGCACTTTTCAGTTTCAATTTCTTCAGTGACTCCAGAACATTAACTTATCTTAGTGTTTAGCACTTCTGCCTCACAGCACTGGGGTCGTGAATGTCACACATCGCATTCTGGCTGCTCTGAACTGAGCATGCGCACACCTGGTCTTTTTAAAACTCTTAACATTCACTTGATTGGCTAAGTACCTGTCAGTAGGTCTATTTAAAGCACCTACCTCCTTACTGTGGCTGCCAGATCTTCAGGTCTCCTGGCTCCTGTTTTTTGCACTCCTGTGTATACCTGTATCACCTCCGCAGTCAAGTTGCTGCCACTACTCTGAAGATTGTTGCACATCTCCTCAATCCTGCTTCAGGGCTTCCAGCTCATCAGGACCTCAGTGCCTCATTGCCCTGCAGTCTATTGCTCTCCTGTGTATACCTGCACCACCTCTACAGTCAAGACCCTGCCGCTACTCTGCAGATCGTTTCTCATCTCCTCTGATCCTGCTCCAGGACTTCCAGCTCAACAGGACCTCAGTGCTTCATCATCCTGTATTCTATTGCTCTCCTGTATATACCTGTATTACCTCTGCAGTCAAGACATTGCCGCTACGCTGCAGGTCATTGTGCATCTCTGCTACTCCTGCTCCAGGGCTTCTAGCTCATCAGGACCCTTGTGCATCAGCATCCTACAGACTATTGCTCTCTTCTATAATCCTGACCTTCCACTTACCTGTTGGACCTGTCTCCAGCATTCTGACATATCCTTACTGCAACCAATATCTCCTGATCCTCCATCTAGTCTCACTCATCGCCCCCCTAGAGAACCGTGGCTTGCAGTTAGAGAGCTGCTAAGCCCATATCCCTAGTTATGATCCCTAGTTAAAATCTCTCTTTCTATTAGACTCCGCAACTCTCTAGGGGTAGTGTCAAGCTGAGAAGATTTCGAGGCCCATCCTGGCTCTGATTTCTTGACAATAAGTATAATTCCTGACCATGGCATTATCTGTGTGGAGTTTGTATGTTTTCCCTGTGTTTGTGTGGGTTTCCTTTGGGTACTCTGGTTTCCTCCCACACTCCAAAAACATACTAGTAGGTTAATTGGCTGCTATTAAATTGACATTAGTCTCTCTCTCTCTCTCTGTCTGTGTGTGTGTGTGTGTGTGTTAGGGAATCTAGACTGTAAGCTGCAATGGGGCAGGGACTGATGTGAGTGAGTTCTCTGTACAGTGCTGCGGAATTAGTGGCGCTATATAAATGATGATGATGATGATAATAACTAAACCTTTCTGCAGGTCCTGCAGTTATATGTAGTATCTGACTAGTTTATGGACAGTTCATTCTGAGTCTTCCAGATCTTGCCTGACTTCCCCTTGACTTGAATATTTACATTTTGTATTTCCTTCCTGCTTGCAAAAGTCATTCCTCTTTAATTTCAAGTACCCCTGAGAGGGGAAAATGGTCAGTTCTGAAAATGCCTTCATCTTGCTTTTCTTAAGGCCTAACAAGTTGATTAAGCTTTAACAGACATGTTTATTACCCAGCGCATTTAAACCACTATTAATTTCAAACCTTATCACAAAGATAAGGATTAAGATATCGTGATCACTTATTAAAATTCTTCCCCAGGAACAGCAGTCATGAGAAACTGCTCTTCCTGCAAAGACCCATCTTTTATCTCCTCTATTGTCACTATCGCAAAGTGGCCACCTTTGCCATAGTGATGTTACGGTAACCCGTGCGGCATAAACTTATAGAACTGGTAGAAGAGGTCTTCACCTTTAGCAGCCGCCTTTCCCATAGAGACTGGTTATGCTCATAGGTACTCAGATGCCCCCAGGAATTAAACTCAAGGTAGTATAAGTTTATACTCACACGGCTGCGCACAGGTACAGGAGCTAGCCACGGAGGGGAGGTAGGCCAGAGATCTGCGGACTGGACGGAGCAGCGGAAGAGATGTTAGGTACCAGCAGGGTCACCGGCAACGGTTCGGAATCCAGGTACAGGCAATAAGTTGGTGTCACAGGCAAGGTTCAGAATCCAGGGACAGGCAATAAGTCAGGGTCACAGGCAGGGTTCAGAATCCAGGGACAGGCAATAAGTCAGGGTCACAGGCAAGGTTCAGAATCCAGGGACAGGCAATGGTCATACACAGGCAATCAATCTAAGGTTAAACACCACACAATAGCACAGGAGCAGGCAGCAGTACTGGGACAGAACGCTTTAACTGGCAGGGAGGCAACTAGCCAATCAGGGCTTAGCCCTGTAATCAAACACAGGCCAGGGTAATAGGAAATAAGGAGTCTAATTAATCAGCCCACAGGCTGTACACTAGCACCCGTGCCCGGCTGCCCTGTGTTAGTGGGCGTGCTAGTACTGACTTCGGCGTCCGGACTGACTTCGGCGTCCGGCCGATTTTCGGAAATTGTTAAATTGTGCAAAATTGCAGTCCCCATAGACGTCATATGGGACTGCTTTGCTCGAAGCTGTGTTGCACTTATAATACATTTAAACAATACTTATATTTCTGTCTGTTTTCCGGGAATTTTCCTGAAAAAAGGCCTATAAAAAAGCTTTAATGAACCAACTGGAAGGGTGTAAACTTTTGACTATGTCTCACTTACTGTTTTAATTTTTTCAATCCATTGAAATCAACGAATAAACAGTAAGAAGTTGCAGAAGTTGTGTTAACTTATTTTCACACAGAAATTCAATGAAAGTTGTAATTTGCCTGGGTTTCCCAAGACTTTGCATAAAACTGTTGTAACTTTGTATGGGGAACAGGTGCCACCTCTTGGGGTAGATTGTTGTGTACGGCAGCAAAGAAGTCACGCAAGTCCAAGGTTTTTTTAAAAAAGAGCCTCAGACAGTTTTATTAAGCAGAAAACATAATGAAAACTTCAAAATAAATGTTTTGCCTGTCCAGCACTAACTAAACAAATGTTGTTCCTGACTATCAAACTAAACACAAACAAGAGAAGTTCCAGCACATATATTTTACTCACAACCAATATCAGGCTTTCTCTGAGCAAGAATCTTTCTCTTTTAGAGACTCTGCAGTCTCTTCCCCCAGGTAGAGCAGAAACTGAGACTGACCTGCCATCCTTTAATACACACCTCCCAAGTGCAACCATTAATCAGTCTGCTGTCAGACTGGGAGATCAGAAGACCCATACTGGACATTGTAAATGGAGCCCACCCTTCTCTCTCCATTTACACCCTAGGGACTCTTACCAGCTTTTCCCTAAAGCTGAGCACACTCATTTGGGAAGCTCCTTCCCACACAAAACAATCTCCCCGGGGTTTTTAAAACATGTAGGTCAGAATCCTGGGACAAACATACCTGTCAAAAAATACTATTCCAGTGTTTTTGTCCAACAGTATTTGTGAATATTATCAGTAACTCTTTTTTCTATATCTCAACTTGCATTTTATGATTAGTGACTCTTTACTGGGAATTCAATTGGCGGCCTGCACACTATTACCGCTACCACAGTAATAGTATGCATTATTACCATTGGTACAGTAATTTTTATCGCTGATTTTTGCCTCAAGCAGAGTAACGCGGCCAATTGAATTCCCCCCTCTGACACAGATATATAATCTTAACTATTTTGAGACAATCTTAACCAGTACACAAAACATTTTCAAAAATAATAATTAAATATCTCTGCAATTACAACAATATACTTTTAAGGCAACCATGTTACAATCTGTTCATATGCAATCTGATCATTTTCAATCAGGTTGTAAATCACAAAAGTTCATGCATAATTTTGATCTGAGAGAAACACATTTTAAGGTCATGCACAATATAGGACAGTTTTAAGATCATAAGACTATCTGTACAATTATCAAACACACACTTCAATCAGCTTCAGACTGATCTTTTTGGACACAAATGTTTCATCTAATCAAATTATTTTGGTCATGTATTTCATTGTATTGGATCAATCAAATCTATTGTGTCAGGCGCCGCTCTCACACCATGCTAGGTGTCGGAAGCGGATGCCTGACCCGGCCGTCGGACACCCGTCCCGTTGCCTAGCAACGGGAAGTACTTGCGGGTTCGCGGCTGCGCATGCGCAGTTCGAGCGGCAACGGGACGCTTTTTCTCCATTTTATCGGCGGTCAGGAAGCACCTGACCGCCACAGTACCAATCAGGGCTAGTGCCCTACTATATAGAGCCCCTCCTTTATCTCCTCAGTGCCAGAGTATTGGTTTCACCTTTCTCCAGCGTTGTATCCTGTTCCCATATTCCAGCTTCCTTTGGTGTTTGACCTCTGGCTTTTTTCTGACCATTCTCTGTTCCACGATTTAGCTTCTACGTTTATTGGACTCTGACCATTGACCATCCTCTCGACCATTCTTCTGGATCACCCTTGTGTACCGTGCTCCTGTTTGGCTACGACCCGGACCGTACGACTACTCTTACAAACTATTAACTAGCTTGAAGGACCGCCACCTGGGTGCCCCACGCAGCCAAGCCCATACCTCCTTGCGGGGGTCCCTGGTGAATATAGGGGTACGTTAGACTCTGCACCTTCCTGCCTAGTAGAGTCAATACCAGTCAGCGGCATCCCCAAGTCATATCGTGACATATTGTCACCCACACAAAAGTTCATTCCTTTAGAATTCAATAAATAATGAACATATTATATGATTGCTCTGCAATGTTTGAAGAGTAGACATCATAGTCCATAGAATATGATTCACTAAAGTCTATTTTCTGGTAACTACCTTTGGGATACTGATATTTTACAGGAAGAGATAATCAGTGGAATTAGATGGGATGAACAAACCAATTTGAAACAGTTTCAGACTTTACTTGAATATTGCCAACTCTATTGCATCTTCTTTATTCTGTTTGAAGAATGAGCAAAATCAATGAAAATGGCAATGCTTTGCTGTGAGTGTCTGCTGTCTGTAAACAGGTAAACAACGTAAAGTGATCAAATCTGCTGCTTATAATACTACTATCAGGATCGCTTATTTATAATAACCATATGTGCTCTTTCCATGGTAATTAACCCAGCAATAACCCAACCAGGTGCTGGAATATACATTTTATTTATGTATTATTTTTACTGTAATAAAATTATAAACAGAAAGAACATACCTACAGAATTGACACTGAAAGACAAAAGCAAAACAAATGCTAACTTAATTCTCAGGAGTGCTGCATGTTATATCAATAACTGGGGTTTCTAAATAAATGTATCATACATAGTTTAATAATTTAAGCATTTTATGGTTACAGTATGACAATTGGTTACAATTGGAATTTTGACCCCCTCAAAACTTAATTAGTTCCAGATTACATTAAATTGATCCAAGTCACTTATTAGGGCTGTGGGATAGATTTTTACAGAAGAATTACACAATGTAATTTTTAATTTATGGTCCATTCTTTACAATGTTTTGAGCTTTTTCAGGTTGAATTCAGCTATAAAAGTTTACTTTTTTTCAGATGATATTTCTTTTTTAAGCATATCCAACTTGTAGAAGTCCACAGGGAGTCCCATGCATGGTATTTTCAAGCATCGGTTTGCCTTGGCACTTTTCCAATCAGGTGCCACTTTTGGTGCACAGCCCACTTAAACTTAGGCCCTGAGCACCTCCACGTGCTCAGGGCCTCTAGGGCTTAGACGATGGTGGCTCCTGTTTCTGTTTAAGCAGTAATTGTAAGGTAGGAGACCTCCAAGGAGGTACACCGACTGGAATATTATGGGGGGGGGGTGTACCTTACTGGAGAATTCAAGGAAGGAGTTCTTTAAATTATTCATAAATACTGGGCAAAGATCAGACTGGTGTTGGAAGTAGATTGGGAGAAGGTCTGAGAGGACCCTTGTTCCTCTTACTTTGGATAAGTTACCCCAGTTCTTGTGAATCTCTGAGCTCGCCAAAAGCGAGGCAACAGTGAAGCAGGATCGCTGCCTTGCTGGCAGTCACTGAAGCTTCCCAATTCCGGGACTTGTGCTAAGGAGCTTAGTAGGAGCTGGTAACAAGCCGTGAACCTATAGCAGAATTTTCCAAGGTGGCCATAATAAAATTGGTATCACATTGTATGTACTATCATTGTGCCCATTGTATTTACCTGTAACTATTACATCTGTACATATGTTGGTTGTGTGCCTGTTGTTGTTGCTCCATTAATAAAAGCTACCAATGGTTGCGTTGGATATCTGCCCGGGTGTAAGTATTTAGCAACGTACGGGGGAACTCGGTAGGCTGTTCAGTCTCAGTAGACGCTGTTTCCTCACATTTTGAGGAAAACAGTTATTATCTAGTTTTTAACTGTTAAATTTCATTTTACCCAAAATATATTAGGGAACCAACTTACTGAAAAGAGTAAAGAATTCTCTTAAAAAAAAGAAAAGGGTTTCTTATATTTTAACAAGGCCAGAGGCTTGAGATAAAAGTTCCATAAGGTACATTCTTATCCAGGATCCAATATCCCCGCCATCCCCACCCCTGTGCTGGTGGGCCCCGGTCAAATGCCATTTTGCTCCTTTAATAAAACAGTCCTGATAAGTCCTGATTTATATGCTGTTTAAGTCTGAGTTAGTGCCTGCTTTGTCAGTAATACATTTAGTGTTTCTGTTTATTTTGGGAATACTTGTACATAATCTTCATATATCTAATCTCTTATAGAATCTATATGATTATTATACTTTTGTATATTACGTAATTTAAGACTTTGTACTTTGTGAATATGCTTCATCCACCATCATCTCCTTCACACTGTTGGTGGCAGTCCAAGCACTAGTAAAGGAGACAACTGAGTAAACTGTACATTAGGATGAAATAAAGAAGGGTCACCTATCATTGTCCCCATGGTTTGGTAGCTGGCGAAAGCAACTCTTATATCTGTATTGCTATATAGCCTGATAGATCTTTGAACTTATTTGACATTTCCTAAATAACAATAAATGTGAAAACTAAATGTGAAAACTTATTAACTGTAGGCTTTAAAAAAATAGTTTGCAATTCGAATGGAAAGAGCATACATTTACTGTGATCCTTTATCTGTAAATCAAATTATTTAGATGCAAAAGAGCAGATTATTCATTAAACAACATTGTGTATATTTCATGTACTGTACATTTTGTTTTGTTTCTTGTGTCATTAAAATTATATATCTTTGTAAAAAGACTTCATATAATCATTTTTGTGATTCTTCTCTGGAAAAAATGTTTAAAACTTTAAATGATTGTAATATAATTTCCTTACAGAAACCTGTATCCTGATATTTATGAATAGTTATAAATTACATAGGAGTTCTTGGACAGCTCTTTTATGTATAAATCTCTATTTTGGATTCCAGCCTTAGAATCCTGAACATGCAGATTAACTTTTGTTTTTAATAATATAAATTAATAAAGGCAAAAAGTTAAAAATGACATACATTTATTCATTATTTTTGCTTGAACCATGCACCTTTTTGATCCCTTACCCATTCACATTTAAATGCTTGCCTCTACACACATTTGCTTTATGGCACCTATTTTTGGATGCTACTTCTTCCCTTTTAGTGCCTGAGCTAGCAGTTAACAAGCACAGTTACACCAATATTTTGGCTGCTTTTATCCCAATCTTTTGCAATGGCCCATTCATTTTCATTAGGTTGTGTGTTACTTGTAATAACTCAACTGAAATGAATGGGCATTGCATTGCTTTTTCCAACATCAATAGAAATTCCATTAGTCTGTATTGATATGTGATAAAAGCAGAGAGTGCCTGTTCTTGGAAGAGGAAATTGTATTCAAATTTGAATAAGATCTTTCATGAAGCTTTATTTGTCCACGGCACGACACAGCAGAGTATAACAGGCAATTCAATCAGCATGAAGTCATCATACATGATGGTTTGATGGAATAACAAGAGCTTATAAAAGTATCTATTTATGTATACTAAAATAAATGTATTTCTATTCAATTAATTGTGGCGTGAAAGCTACTATCTCTAGATTTAACATTTATATGTAAAAATCATGCATGTGCGCAAATCTTGTAAGATTTTATGATTTTCTATCTCTGTTTATCTTTCAATTAAATGGACTATGTGTTTATTTTATTTAACTCTTAACCAACTCCTCAATTGTCTCTTTCTCTAAATCCCTCACAAAATATAGAGATCTAAATCATTTATATGTGTTAGGAACTCCCAAGCCAGTACAATGAAACTCGGGGACTACTCTGAAGGCCTGGTGTTCGCTGGAGCCCCTAGTGGTGGGGACAGACTTGGCTGCGGGCCGACCGAGGGTCGAGTAACGTATACTGACTTAAGGAGAACCCAGGAGTGGAGTGATTGGCAGACAGTAGCGAGCAGGAAAACAAAGGTCAGAGGTCACAAGCACAGGTACGAAAATCCAGGGACAAGCGAAAGGTCAGGTGCACTAGCAAAGGAGCAGAATCCGGTATTCAGGCAGAAGCGAAGGTTCAGTGGTCCAGGAACAAGCAAAGGTCATACACGGGAAGTCAATAAAAGGTAACAATCACCAAGCAGAGAGAGAACAAGCAGGCAGCAGAACTGAGGACAGGACGCTATAACCGGCAGTGAGGCTCTGATCTCACTGCCTTAAATAGCACTAGGAGCCAATCAGGACAGAGGAGGGTAGGGCTGAGAATCAGCCTCAGGAGGCAGGTAATTAATCACTAGCGAGAACTAGCATAGGAAATAACACAACCAGGAAGCATGTATAAAAATAAAAGTGAACAGTTTAAATCATATAGGAGCTCCCCCTGGTGTTGGAGGATGTCCCTACACCCTCCTATATCTATGCCACAAGAATAATAACAGAGCACAGAATCTAAAGCACACGCCCGGCTGCTAGTTCACGCTAGGATGTGGCATACAGCCGCGGCTCGTGACAATATGTACTTCATATTACAGACATTCTGCTGATTTAATCTAACCTAGAATAACATATATAAAGGAAGAAAAAAAAAATGTGTCTGTCACCCAGGATTCCCCACATTGCCAGCCAAACACATTGAGGCTAGCATGGGAAAATGCTTGGCTGTCATCATGAGATACTCACTCTCATGCCCAATTAGATCTGCCTCTGACTTATTCCTCACATACTCTCTGATTGCCACCTCTCACTGCCATCTATAAAAACCCACCACTTAAAAAGAACCAGTACTTAGTTTAGGTTGGTAGAGGATACTTAATATTTGACTATGTCTGTAGATTAGAAATATTTATTATGGTATACATATACCATATGCTCAAACATCTACAATGGACTCTCAGTAATATAAATTGGTAGATCATCAATTGATCATCAGATGTCAGAAAGGAGCAAGCTAAAAACACAGCATAATATTAAAATCCTAAAAAAAAAAGTTTTTTTAAAAAGAATTTGGCAGCAGGTTCTTCATTTCCTTCTATAAAGTTACTGCATAGTGTTATGAGCCTTATCCTGTCCCCGGCGTCCCGACCGTCTCCTTGATGACCAGGACATCACTTTCGGTTTTCGTCCCTGACCGTTGCTAGGGCAATGGCCGGGCGCCAATATGTCAGTTCGCCGCGTCATATCAACACAGTGCAGCCGGGCGCATGCACTTTAATCACCATCAAGCCTGTGGTCTAAGTAGCCATTATTACATTTATTAAGCAGCGCTGGGGGGGCTGATTAGGTTATACTGTCTCTGATTGGCTATATTTATATTAAAGGCAGGGAGGGCTTATCCTCCCTGACGGTTATAGCGTTTATTCCCTGTGGATAGCTGACCTGCTTTGTGCTGTACTTCAGACTCCTGATAGATTTCCTGTTGTGACCTTGACTTTGTTTTGGACCCACTTGAACTCTGATTGCCCTGACCTCTGCTTGTTATTTGAATACCCCTGCTTGCTGCCAGCCCTGACCCATTGGCCTGTTTCTGACTACTCTGTTCATTTCAGACACCAGACTTCAGCTTACGTCTGACCATCCATTACCATCTGAACTGCGTCCTGCGGCCCTGACGCTGCGGTTTTGTTAATAAACTTACACTATAGTAAGAGTTAAGACATCGGGGCATCCGAGTACCTGTGAGCACATCAAGTTCTACAGGAAAGGCGGCTGCTATAGGCGAAGACCTCTCCCGCTAGTTCTGTAAGTTTTTTTGCAAGACCGGCAGCCTAACACATAGTGCCTATTTATTAGCTAATAAATGAGAATAAATTAGACATTGGTTTATGAAAGGGGGACATGTCATATAATCTATGCAGAGAGTTACATTTCTTTTAATATTTTCCAACTAACATTTATAGGATTTGCTATATTACTTGGTCTGCTTAGAAATAATGAGAGTGATAAAAACTGCATTTCATACTTTTATATAATATAACACCCACTGCCCTCTATGCACTCTCAGCATATGGTATGATTGGGTAGGCATGCCCCCACACAATCCCTGTGGCCCTGAGACTGGTCCCTGCTATTGGCTGTTGGAAAAGCTACATCTCCCAGCAACCCTGACTGCTAGGAATACCGGCAGAGATCTTAATATATACCCTTGCAAAGTGGCTAGAGCTAGGCCCAGCTACCAACCTGAAAGAGACACATTATAACTTCCTTCAAGTGCACCAAATTCAGCATGGGCTGAAACATTAATATATACATTGTTCATTTAGCTAAACAAAAATATAGCAGTGAGAGAGTATTGAGTTATGCTGCAATGATCCTACAACCTTCATTTAAGTTAGAACTTAATTGATATAATTAATTGACCGTTGCATGCTGTCATTATCTTCAAGTATTGTAAAGTTTATATATTGGTACTAGATTGATGTCTCATTTTGCACTGTTATACTTAATTGATTTGTTGTTTACACAATGTTATTATCTTGTCTTAGCATGTTAACTCTATCCTTTGCCATTCTACTCAGCCTTAAATTTAAGCCAACTGTTTTTTTCTCCAAATGTAATGTGTTATTTTGGCTTTTTTTATGTTTCCACCGATCTGTGTTGGCTGGATAGGTAGCGGTTCTCTGAGGTCAACCCCAACACATCTCTTATCAGTATCAAGTCCAGACTGCTCCAGGTGAAACCCCTTAATGTAAATGAAACTGATTCCTATTTCAGAACCTGGGGACTTGCTGACCCATGAGTTAAAATAGATACATAGTGAGAGGAAACATCTCTTGAATTAGCAGATTTCTTTAGTTTTTTTTCTGCCTTCCTCAGTACTTCTAGAGTTTCTGAAAGATTAAACTTGATGGATTTTTACTTGCAAAGAAAATAGGTTCCAAGCTTACATCACATACTGGAACCCTTTCATTAAACGAACTTGTTCTTAAATGAAATATTGTATTGAAATAAGTGATATTATGGAGCTCATTTAGAGATGGACTACTACTCTTTATTTGCATAAGATAGGCATTTTTGTAAGTATGTTTAAGTTGGTATCAAAATTTTGGCGTATCTTTGTCTTATAACTCCTTACACCTGGAAAATGGGAAGGGAAGGTCAAGTGTAGTCCGACAATAATGGTGTACTTACGTAATTGCAACTCAATTAGATGTGGATCCATATACAAATTCAGGAGGCAAATCCCTTGAGGGTACTGGAGGACTGCTACAAAAGACGCAATGATGATAAGGTATCCGTTTCTGATGGCTGATTTGCAGGTCGGCCTCCAGCTGAGTACTTAATTCATTAGCGTTACGGTTATATTAGAACAATTAATTAAATAAATTAGCGTCCGTCTATTCACATTGCTTGTCATTCTCATATGGACTGTTAAACAAAATCAATTCCCATTTAATTTTTAAAGGGATAAACAACAGATGTGGAGGTGTTGCATTTAATTTTTTTTATATGATAAATGCAACTTTTGTTTTTTATAATAAGACATTATGTTGTTTTATGTCTGACCACATTACCTTATATTACATTATTAATTTGTGTATAAATAGGCTAATATCACTTCTGCATTGAGTACTAACACACACGCCTAATGTTTGTGTATCCAACTCATACGGCAGGGGTACACACCGGTACGCCTTGCGACTCTAATCATAATTACTAATCTTTTTGAGTTGTTCGTATTTGTCTACTCTACATATGGATACAAGCACGCTATATTGTGTGCGTCTTTTCCAACATATGCCAAAAGAACACATTCATCAAACTATATATGATGGCCTATTTTTGTAATATTTACCAGTATATTCACTTCTGAAATAATACATATAGTTTATATGTGCAAATTAGCTTTGGACTCCCTCACCCACATAACAATAGGCTACTGTATAATTTTAAGGCTAAGACAGCACCTTCCTTATGTCTTCTAATCTTGTATAGTTAATTAGGATAAAAATATATTTATAAAAATTAAAAAAACTAAATTTTCTTTACCTTCAATCCTGCCTAGCAAGCTCAATCCTATATCTGCCCTAAATCAACATCACTTATCCCCCAATTAATGCTCTGTTTGAATATGTTTACAGTGAGGATGAAAAAAGCTCTAACCTTCCATAAAATTAAATGCTACAAAAGTCAATGCAAAGAAATATCTTGTAAAATAATGTTGTATTTAATTAAACCTTTGCATTATTCCAAAAACAATGTCCCAACTTTTGACTTTCAAAAATACCCTTTTGCCTAAATCCTAAAATTCATTGTCATATGTTTCATGAAAATGTCATTTTTTTTTAGCAGTTAATGAATTTTGAAGGGCAAGTATCCTTAAGTAAACAAGGCTAAATCAAAATAACAAAAAGATATTGTTTGCGCATCACGGTTATTTTCCTGTTTAACTTTTACACTAACATTAAGAAAATGTCTTAGAAGAAATGTGTACAAGAAAATGAGCAGTCTTATGTGTGTACATCAGGGATTTTATACTCTCCTTTTAATTGATTTCTAAATTGCTTTTAAATACAAAGAACATGGTAATTCAGCATAATGTTGGTTGCACAAGGGTAGCTTACCGAATTTCCAGATCACCACTTGAAGAGGGAAACAATTTGCTAGTGTCTGCAATTTAGTCAGCATTTATTTAATTTGGAACTGCAATCACCAGTTACATAGTACAATTAAATAGTTCAAACAGTAAACCTTCCTGAGTACACACAAAGGCTCAGGTTAAATTTCTTATCTGTTTGATTTTACTTCAAGGGATGCTCAAAACTAAAATTAAAAAAATAAAAGAACTACTGATTTTAGAAGTACTAATCTTAAATATTGTATCAAATATCCATTACCACCTAAACTGCTCAATCTGCTTTAATATTTTAATATTTCGCCTTTTAATGTGTAACATTTTATGGACACCTAATAAAAGTTATATTTTATTTTATTTTAACCTTTATTTTGGTTAGTCATGTGTGGATTCATCAATAGATCCTTAACAATATGATTTTATTAACACCAAAAGAGTTCTTTTCTTTCTTTTGTTTTTAGCAGTCAAATATATTACTAAGAGAGCACCCTAGTACAGAAACTCCAAAAAATGAAGAACAAATGTCAAGTACTTATTTCAGGGATATGAGAGATTAATATCTTTCTGGTGTGGTTGGTTCCTCTTCATTTTTTTATTTTCTCTTAATTTTTTAATATTACAATCCAATGTTCAATCATCAATGAGGAATGACCACATTATTAAATAAAATAATAATAAATTATTACACACATTAAAATAATACATTTCATGAAATTTGGACAAAGCACAAATGGAAAGGCATACACATTTTTTTTTACAATACTGTGTAGCCAGCTGTTGGTGTCAGATTTAAAGTTTATAGAAAAGACTTATTCACATGTGTCTCGCACGTGTTATATTAAATTATGACCAAGTTGAAAAAGTTGTATCTACTAAATTATTAGCTTTTCAGTTTTGTCGTCATTTCCCTTTAAAATATTTTTTAAAACATATGCTAAGTAAAAGAAAACAATAATTCCTCTTACAGTTTATATAATTAGATATCAGTGGTAGTGATTTATAACTGGATGGAGCTGCACTAATGAGTATTAAAGACGTTCTTACTCTCTTGTGACATCATGCTATTGCATCTGGATTTTCAAGGCAAAATAACATGTTTTGCAAAGGGGCAATTACCCTTGGGGCCCAACTGGGAAGTAGACTGTACTTTCACCATTATTATTTTGCATCATGTACACAGGGGAAGAGCAGCCAACAGGCTGCAATGTGTACAGAAAGGTTTTTGAGTAGATGCAATTTAATTGGATATTGGGATGTTAACCTAACTGCGCAAGGAGAAAAAAAGACAGAGAATGGTATTAAAGGAGACGATGTGCAATGGAAACTTGGTTAGCCATAGGGGAAATTCTCCCACTAAAGTGCATAACTAGTAAAATAAAAGTTCATGTAAATACGATGGCACGAGGCACTGAAGAGGACCCAGAGAAGCAGATAAGACCTCCCCAAGTATGGCTGCATATTGGTGTGATCAGGAAGGACTGTGATTCAATAATTTCAAAACTGCTTTGCTAATTTCTATGTGAAGAAATAAATACCAACATATTAATCCAGAGCATTGGAATCACCTCTTTTATTGTTGCTGTTTTAAATATTCCATTGTGTTATTATCTGCCATGTGTGATACTGTGCTACAACAGCATGCTCTGCACTTCACAGTGAATGACACATATTTTGTGATCTTACAATTAACACTGAATTTATTGCCTTATCACATACACAACACTTAACATTCACATCATTTTTGCAATAATGATTTTGCTACTTAAAAATCTCTGCTTCAAAGTTCAATCAGGTTTATCATCTGAAAATTAGATATTGAAGGCAATTTAAATGCTGACCCAGCATATAAATCACTTAATTAATTAACAAGAGAAAATCTTGATTGCGAATTTAAGTCTCGGTTGCATAACGCATAATAAAACAAGAAAAAGAAGCAATCTGTAAGCACCTTTAAATGAGGTCAATTATTTGATTTGAAAGTCCAATAACTATAGCAAGTTAAAGATCAATTTTCACACAGCTAAATCTTAAATCCATGCATTACATAGCATCGACTGTCTGTTCTTTGCTTGGACATTACATCCTCTTTTTCAACTCATAGGTTAGCTAACATTTTATTTTTTATAAAACAATTGCTAATTATCTAATTTTTCAGATTTTTTCCTAGTTAATATCAAATTGAGTTCACGCCCTGCACTGATTAATACATTTTGCAGGTGACATTATTGTAACAAGGTAAACAGTTTTTTCGCTACAAATTATTTCATATTAAATATATTATATTTATTTTGGTAACTGGTGCCTTATAAATAATAATAATAATAATAATAATAATAATAATAATAATAATAAATATTATTATTATTATTTTTATTATTATTTTTATTATCAAACATGGAATACAATTAACAATTAAAGAACAAATAAAATAAAAAACAGTACTTTGTGGTTTATTACATTTTCTCCCTGGTTTTACTTGATGTTGGACAGCTAAATGCAAAAAAAATCCCAAATGAATATCTTTATTTCTAATAAATTTATTTCATTTTAAATAATAAGGAGATACAGGTCAACATTTATAAAACAGATAATTCGAAAACCAATGCTGGTATATGCTGAATATTTAAAAATCAAGAAAGGTGAAAATTTGGTTTATGGGTAATATTTCATGAGTGGTCAGGATACAGTTCTGCATGTGGAAGAGTCCTTGGCATAAAAAGGTATGTATGATCTCAGCCTTCAAGTGTAGCCAGGCTACCGTCACGGGTAATTACATAAACAGTAACAGGAGTAAGCAGAATTGCTAAAGATGCTGCCAAGTTAGAAATTTATGTGTCAACTTTTATTGATTCTGCTCAAAACCTGTAGATCCACTATTTTGTGGCAATAGAGAATCTCAAATCAAGACATGAGGCTAGTGTTTGGAATGTTAAGGGAATAAGTCTTACAAGTAGATGATAAGCCAAATAACCTGCCTATGAGAATCAATAGGAGCCCACATTCAGATAACAACAGGCTTTACCATAAAGTTTGAACATTGTGACTTCGTTGTAACCCCTGATAGGATCGGTGGTAATCATTTTTATGATTACCACTATTCCGACATGGAGAAGTCCTACAAAGAAAATCCGAAACTATGAAAAATCAAATGAAAAATTAATAAGTGTTAACACTCAACCCGACATTGCCAATTTCTATTGACACACGTCACGGTGACATCAGCCTGCAGTGCCGAACACCTCTCAAATCGGAATCACTTGCTATCAGCATGGTGCTCCCATCGGAGATCTCCAGCATCGGGTTGAAGGTAAGTCTGTTTCCTTTCCAATCGGTTTTTCATAATTTCGGATTTTCTTTGTAGGCCTTCTCCATGTCGGAGTAGTGGACATCGGTAAAGCGTACCCAACCCAATAGGAGGTATTTTAATTGAAACATGTGTCTTTACCAAGAGACCACACATGTGACAGGGCTTAAAAAGGTATAGCTTCCAAAAGTCAAAGTTTCTGAGGGCAGTCCTGATAGCATTTATCAAGTTGGGGGTGTGATCTAAGCAAAATGATGGTGAGTTTAGACTTATTCGGTCATGCCTGGGCGGAATGACATCATGGCCAACTTCTGGCTTAATTTTATTTCTGGTATGTTGAAAGGTATGGAAATGTGGCTGCAGAAAGGACCTTTTATTTGACGCTATAGTAGATTATCTCAATTTTGTTAGCAGCCAATTAACCTACCAGTATGTTTTTGGAGTGTGGGAAGAAACCAGATCACCTGGAGGAAACCCACGCAAACACGGGGAGAACATACAAACTCCACACAGATAAGGCCATAGTCGGGAATTGAACTCATGACCCCAGTGCTGTAAGGCAGAAGTGCTAACCACTAAGCCACCGTGCTGCACTTTGGACTATTACTTAATTTTTCAAACCATATCATCGAAGTCTATTTGTGTCAATTAATTGAAATGTCAGTTAGAATTCAAGAAAACCTTTCAGACATATCAAGTATGGCAGCTTGTCACTGTGCTGTATGCTTTCTAGGAGTGAACCACTTGACTGAGGCTTCATAAGAGACACTCCATGTCTGGCAAAGCTGCTTAGGCCTGAGAGGACGAGTCATGAGAGACAAGGCTGATGTTGATGAGTTGGAGTAGGTAGAATCGTGAGGGACAAATCCGAAGTCCATGGGTTGGAGAAAGTAGAATAGTTAGAGATGGAATTAAAGTTGATGTCCAAGCAAACAACACAAGACTATCTAAAACACCAGCAGAGAAATGCAAATCCAACCCTTGCTTGCGCAAAGCTTGGTAGGAATGAGGGCCCTTTAATGGCTGCATACAGGTGAATCTAACCCATACTAACTTGCATGTTCTTAAATCAGTTTTATGGAACACTATCATTTCACTAACAATTTGATTCAACTGAATAATTCTCTGCTACTCCCAACACCAATATTATTTCATGACCTTTTGGTTATATGATAAGTTTGATTTTCTCAAGGGATCCTCTGAAATTGGAGGGAAGCAGGAAACGTATAACATATCTGGAGAACAATGTGTCAGGGAAACTTTGAAAATCAGTGTGAAAATATTGGATCTGTAATTTGTAATTTATTATTCTTGATTTTAATGAGTTTTATTTTATAAAGGTATGTGATTTGTACAGACAGTGCAACTGTTTTTTTTGTAATTATACCACTGGAGACACTAATTGTGCTTGTATTTTGTTCTGTTTTATTGGTTTTCCTGAGGTTTCAGTAACCTACTTTTAGGATGTGAGGATAGTTTATATGCCCATACACTTAGCAGAGACTAAAGGGTATATTTGCTAAACTGCAGGTTTGAAAAAGTGAAAATGTTGCCTATAGCAACCAGATTCTAGTTATCATTTATTAAGTACATTCTACAAAATGAGAGCTAGAATCTGATTGGTTGCTATAGGTAACATCTCAACTTTTTCAAACCCTCAGTTTAGTAAATATACCCCTTAGTCACACTTTTTTTTTTATTATTATATTTTCCTTGGATGTGTCACGAAGGAGGTATCAGCACCTGCAAGTATTGGCACAACTACACAAGGAGGCGCGGAGTCTAACACGCCGCCGGTATTCACCAGGGACCCCCGCAAGGAGGTTTGGACTTTGCGGCAAACGACGTGCAGGTCGCGGCCCTCCCAGGTAGTTACTTGCGAGATGACGGAGATATTCGTGGTTGTACAGGCAGAGTCAGGAACCAAGCGGGCAGATAAGGTACCGAATCAGGAGGCGAAGAGGAGTCAACAGGCCGAGGTCAAACCGGAGAATGCAGTGCAGGACAAAAGGGAGATCCAAAAGCGAGGTCAGGGGAAGCCGAGTCGGTAACAGGAGTAGTCAGGCAATATGAAGAAATATATATGAAGCTGGAACACTGGAGGCTAGATTACTAGTTGCCGTGGCACCCTAGTGGTGTCAGAGCAGGGTATTTAAAGGAAGTGACCAGCCCTCATTGGTGGGCAGTGGGTCGGCGGTCAAAAACATTTTAAAATATGTATACGTTACGTTTTAAAAGATGTGCCTAAATATTACCTGATCTGGTATCAGGATTGTTTTATTTATTGTTTATGTTGCATACATTAACGTTTATTCATTGCCTTCACTCGGTGAAGCCAGCTATGTTGTGAGTCCAGCAGCGCGTCCAGCTGCTATGGCGACGGGCGCGCATGCGCACCACGCCGCCGGAAGAAGAAGACGCCCGTCCCTGCCTAACGAGGAGGCGCAGGGACGGCGTCTGATAGGATGTTTGTGTTTTCGCTTTATCGACAGTTGCTGTTTGGGAATCAGTGATAACAAACAGGACAAATAAATCTCCAAAATTTCAAAGAACAACCATGGACTTAAAACTCATTATTCAGTGTTACCCTGACATTTAACTGCAGTTCTATTAAACAGTAAAATAATACTTTTCTGCTCCACTACAGACAGCTAAAGCCCCTTCCAAAATTTTTGGGCTGTGTAATAATGAGATCTCCTACAGGTCTTAAAGCTGATTCTGTAGGCATTTGAATTACTGGCCTTGTACTTGTGCATGGATTGGCCAATCAATCTATCCAAGCAAGTCTGTAAAGATGTCACTCAAGACCTGCCTGCTCAGATAGAGAAGCCACTCCCTACTAACATAGCAACCTGCTGCAGCGATGAAAGAGAGGACATATTTAGTTGAGTGTAAATGCTAAATAGTAGCTTTGGTAATTCTTTAAATAAATTGGGAGTTATTCTATAAAATGACAGACCGAAAATGAATTAAGAGTCATTTAAAAGATACTTTAGCTTTATTAAGTCCCTTTTAAGTTATGTAAATGAAAAGATATATTAATTAGATAATATAGGCATGGTTTAGATTACCACCCAAAACAAAGTTGTTTTTATAGAATTTGTTTATTTAAGTGAAAGTGGTTTTCTCACTTGAATTTGTGGCTTGTTGTTTTCAACACAAAAAGCTAATTTTTGTTTGTTATCACTAAAAATACTTTTTATGTATTCAAAAAGTAGCAATTTCATTTAATATAATATACCATCTATGTGAAAGATTTGGGGCTTCATGTAGACTTACATGCAATTGGCACAGAAAGAGGAGACATAAATTACGAAAACTACTGAATATGCGCAGAGTGCCTAGACGCAGGTATCTCAAGATACCTGCCAGTCTGCATGGTACACACATTGCATACATTTCTGTAAGGTAGACTTAAAGTATATTATATGCTAAAACCTTAATATATTCTTTAAGCGTGACTCGCCGTATGGTGCTTTATAAAAATAAATAAAGGAAAAAGTGAGCCCCCCAAGCCCCTCCCCCCCTAAAAAAACAGTAAAAACAGCTCTAGTTCTCCTTTTAGGGGGGAAGGACTACCAGCCACATTTATTATGATTTGCCTGGGATCTTAGCAGCATCAGAACATAATTGCCAGAAACCCAAGTATTATATGTAAGTGTCACATGATCACCTCATACCCTGCCCTGGAACACCCTCTTCAATAAGCAACGCCCCACTGTCGCAAAGTCCCCCAACCTATCGTGGTAAAAACTGGGATGCAGCCAAGGTTTTTTATCCTCCTTAAGTACATTTATTTTTGGCTAGATGAATTCCGGTATAACTGCCTTTCTCTGTAATTAATTGTGAGCGTACGTATATGAATTTAATTTTGCTTTTGTTAAACAATCTTATATTTTCCCTATGGCTGCATAACATTTATGATGACCCACATAGTCCATGTCTGTTTGATTATTTATTGTATCTTTGATTTTTGTCGCTTTGATTGTGTCACTAATTGAATGTATGTTTAGTATTTACTAGTTTACCCTCTAACAAAGTATAATACCCCTATATTCTACTTGGGAGGTATTGGTGACCATTTCATTTTATTTATGTTAAAAACTGTTATTGATATATGATCATTTTTATATGTTTACTTGTTGAAGGGGTTTAATTTAAGTTTGCTTGGAAAGTTTAAGCAAGGGTTAATATGTTCAGTAATACACATAATCAGTATTTCTCAGGTTTCCAAATGCCTATGCCATACATATTTGTAAGGAATGCACAGTTACCCAGAGAGGGCCCCCATGACTTCCAGATGAGCATAGCCATGAGGTGTAAGTATGAAAGATTAAGCAAAAAATAGGTCAAAGGTAAAATAAAAATGAAATAATAATTTTTGACTACTGATTTGTAACAGATGTGTTATTCAACATGTATTAACTGTTCTTTTATTTTTTGATACATTGTTACCACTAAGTAACACCATTCTATTGCTGAATAGAATCTGATTGGTTGCTATAGGCACCATCTCCACTTTTCCCTTTTAGAAGATTTGCTAAATCTACGCCACAGTGTCAAAATAAATTCTTAATTATTTCATTGTCCTCAAAATTATCCCATTGACTTACAAGTTATTAAACAAATCAGAAATGTTATCTCATGCCCAAGATTCCATGCTGACAATAATCAATAAGAAGCACTTTCGATGTAAATGATCTTCATGCCCAAAGTGTTATCCTTTTAATTAAGAAGATTATTATGAATGAGCGTACATTCATTTCTGCAAGTATTTCTAGATATGATTGAACATTTTAATATAAAAGCTTTGTCAGAATTACCGAAATGCAATGTCATCATTTATCTCAATGACTTAATCTATGTTAAATAAATCAGTAGAAATCTAAATTCACATGTAATTCTCTAGAAATTTAAAGGAGTTTAATTAGTGTTTTAGAGATTCTAGCTAAATCAGATATACTGTATATACCATATAATAATAATAAAATTGAAATTATCCGTTCGCTTTAATAGACAATGTTCTGCCAAAATTGTGGATTGCAATTTCATTTAATGTTTAGGATGCAAATGGGTGTTTTTCTTTTTAACATGTACTCAATGTCTAGACCTCTAAATTCGAATTCTGGGGATTACTGGGCTCCATCATCATCAACAATTATTTATATAGTGCCAGCAAATTCCTTAGTGCTTTACAATTGGAAACAAACATTAATGAAACAATACTGGGTAATACGGGAGGTTTCTGTCCTCCCTGAGCTCGCCTTAGGACACCTGCGTTACGGTTTGACAGGTGTACCGCCCCAGGGCCCTGCTTTCAAGATTACAATCTATGGGACAATGGGAGTTAGGGAGTTTGATGCACAAGGGCATGTGCTACAAATTGCACACTGATCAGCTAGAATGCAAAGGTCAAAAGTATTAAGTGGACTGTATGATCAGTCACACAGCAATGTTGGTCAGAGGGTTGTTGCCCTGTGTTAGCTGTGTAGTGGGTGGTATTAGGGTAATCTAGGGAGATTAAGATGGTGGTTGAGGAATATCAAAAGCTTGTCTGAAGAGGTGGGTTTTCAGAGAACGCTTGAAGGTTTGGAGACTAGAGGAAAGTCTTACTGTGCGAGGGAGGGAATTCCACAAAGTGGGTGCAGCCCGAAAAAAGTCCTGTAACCGAGAATGGGAGGATGTGATGAGAGTGGAGGAGAGACGTAGATCTTGTGCAGAACGGAGGTGTCGAGTTGGGAGATATTTTGACACAAGTGAGGAGATGTATGTCGGTGCAGTTTTGTTGATGGCCTTGTATGTCAGTAGAACAATTTTATATTGGATTTGTTGAAAAACAGGCAGCCAATGTAGAGACTCACAAAGTGGCTCAGCAGAGGAAGAACGGTTTACAAGGAAAATCAATCTATCCGCTGCGTGCAAAATAAATTGTAGGGGTTTGAGTTTGATTTTGGGAAGACCAGTAAGGAGGGAATTGCAATAGTCAATGCGGGAGATGATGAGTTCATGAATTAAGGTTTTTGCAGTGTCTTGTATGAGATATGTGCGTATTCTGTAAATGTTTTTTAGATATATGTAACATGATTTAGATATACAGTCGATGTGGAGAACAAAGGATAGTTGTGAGTCAAGGATTACACCAAGGTAACAAGCTTGCGGGGTGGGATTTATGGTCATGTTATCAACAGAAATGTCAGATAGGAAGCTTTTGGTTTTGGGTGGGAATATTATTAATTCTGTTTTTGAAAGATTGAGCTTGAGTTGGTGAGAGGACATCCAAGATGAAATGGCAGAAAGACAGTCAGTAATGCGAGACAACACAGATAGTGAGAGATCAGGAGAGGATAGATAGTTTGTGTATCATCCTCATGGAGATTAAAATAAAATCTAAAGTAGCTTATTAGTCTTCCAAGAGAAATGGTGTAGATAGAGAATAGCAGAGGACCCAGGACTGAGCCTTGTGGTACTCCAACTGATAAAGGAAGTGGGGCAGAGGTGGATCCAGAGAAATTAACACTGAAAGAGCGATTAGATAGGTAGGATGAGAACCAGGATAGGACAGTGTCTTTAAGACCTAGGGATTATAGCATTTGTATGAGGAGAGAGTGGTCAACAGTGTGAAATGCAGCAGAGAGATCCAGGAAAATTAGAAGAGAGTAATGGCCTTTAGTTTTAGCTGTGATCAAATCGTTGACAACCTTGGTGAGCACAGTCTCTGTTTAGTGTTGAGAGCGAAAGTCTGACTGAAGAGAATCTAGTTGGTTATTTGCTGTAAGAAAGTATGTGAGGTGAGTGTAGGCAATTCTCCAGAGAAGTTTAGAGGGGCATGGGAGCTGAGAGATGGGGCGGTAATTTCAGAGAGACTTTGGGTTAGAATTTTGCTTTTCAAAATAGCAGTAATTACTGTGAGCTTGAATATTGATGGAAAGATACCAGTATAGTGAGAGAGATTACAGATTTTAGTTAGAGGAGACAGGTACCTACCAATTTCTGAAGGTATGGGATTAAGAGGACAGGAGGTAGAGTAAGAAGATAAGCGAGTAGAAACTTCCTGTCAGAGGGTGTTACAAAGGAATTGAGCTGATTGCTTGTCGAGGGAGGTGATACCATTTCAATTCTGATTTTATCAATATTGTATTTGAAATAAGAAACAAGATCCTGGGCACTGATGGTAGTTGGAGGGATTGGGGTGGGAGGATTTAGGAGAGGTTTAAATGTGTTAAAAAGGCATTTTGCAGTGTCCAGAGCATTTCGATAGGAGTGGTAGATAGCAGTATATGTTATGAAATCATTAGCGGTACAAGATTTACGCCAGTGATGTTCTGATTTACAAGAACGTTTTTGTAGATTTGTGTTACTTTAGTGTGCCACAGTTGACAATGAAGTCTACGATGAGTATGAACAGTCACTGGAGCCACGATCAAGGGCAGTTGCTAGGGCTTGGTGAAAATTAGGTACTGTCATATCAGGGGAGGAGAATGTAGAAATTGGGGAGAGAAGTTGTTGAAGAAAGATGGAAAACTGTTGAAAAATCAATAGAGTTAATATTCCTGTGGGTATGAGGAAGCTTGGAAGAGTTTGACAGCAGGGAGGGTAAAGAACTGGGGGTGAGCGTGTGGATAATAAGGTGAAGATCTCAGAGGGGGAAATGACGTTAAAGAAATCAGAAGCTGAGCATAGTCTAGAGAAAACAAGATCAAGACAGTGACCATCCTAATCAGTAGCGGATTCAATCCACTGGGAAAGGTCAAGTGAAGAGTTTAGAGAGAGTAGTTTTGAAGCAGTATTGGAACGTGCATTAGCAATAGAGATGTTGAAATCACCCATGATGATGATGGGGATGTCAGAAGATAAGAAGTGAGGGAGCCATGCAGAGAAATGTTCAAGAAAATGTTGGTGCGGTCCACCGGAGCGATAGAAGACAGCAACACGCATAGAGAATGGGTTAAAAATCAGTATGTACTTCAAAAGATGTGAAGTGACAAGACATTTGGCAGAACTGACAATGTGCACTGTGAGGAGAGAAGTAGTCCAACCCCACCTCCATGTCTGTCTCCAGGTCTGGGGGTGTGGGTAAAATGGAGACCACCATGTGAAAGGGCTGCAGGTGAGCCAGCATCTGATTGCATGAGCCATGTTTCTGTTATTACCAGAAAGCTGATTTTGTTTGAGAGGAAGAGGTCATGTATGGAGGTACGTTTATTATAAACAGAGCGTGCATTCCAAAGGGCACATTTAAAAGACTTTGGAAGAGATTGGAGACAGATGAAGTGTTTGAGGTTTGCCGGATTTCGGTAGCGTTCAGATATATGTGTGTGGGACCTGGATTAGAAGCAGGGAGGAAGAAAGATAGGTAAGATGATTACAAGATGTGTGTTCTTTTAGTTTCTGGCAACAGGGTGAGGCTGTTAAAATTTTTGATTTTAAATATGAAAAGAGTGTTCACTACAGGTGAGTGAGTAATAAAGGGGCAATGTGGACAGAGGTGTGTGTGGCAGGACGGGTGAAGGATGATTTTGCCCTAAAGATAATGCAATAAAAGAAGAGTAAGAAAAATAATTTGGCAAACATTTGGATTTATGAGTAAAATAGCAAAAATTGAGGGAATTAAAAGAATTACCTAGTTGCAATTTCCTGTGCAATTAGAGAAGAAGTGCAATGAGACTGCAGTAGATGTACTTTATTCCTGGATGCCTGGACAGTGGGGAGTAATTATGTGGGGAGCCATTTGGGGGAATAGGTGGAAGTGTTGAATGGAGAGTAATAAGGCTCAGGTGATGTAGTAGCTGAGTTCTTGCAGAGTCAGGAGATGGGAGAGTGATTCAAACTCAGTTTTATTTCTTCATACTTGTGATGGCAGACAATGCCTTGAGTAGAATTGAAAGTACAATGATGAGATAGAGGACTGAAACAACTGTAGCATGGGTAGGGAGTGACTGAGTAAGTAGTACAGAAGACAGATTAAATAAAAGTGATGTTGCAGGGAAAATAAACTGATAGATAAAACAAACTTTAATGAGCTGAGAAGAAAATAAGATCCGAGTCCAAAACAGTCTTCTTGTGGTGAGAAGCTTGCAGCCAGGGAGAGATGGAAACATCAGGAGTAGAATATGGAGTTTCAGATGAATACTGATTGTTTTCCTTGTGTAGCTGTGATAATAGGCAGAATGTTCTTCTCCTGTTTCCTCCTGTTTAACTCCGGTATAACTCTGAATTATGCTATATAAATTTTAATACACTAGTAACTATACACACTAGCTATGCAGTCATCACTGGCTTGCAGTCATTCTACAATGATTATCTATGGTTAACAAAGACATGTGATCAGTGTTCTTCATTCAGACCCTCAAGCTGCCCCAACAACACTAGAAATAAAAGTTTTAATCAAACAGTGAAAGGACAGCATTCCATTAGAAATAAGAATGCAGTTTCATAATACAGCTCTGATACCGGTGCAAATAAGATAGAAGTAATTACCTGTTGATAAAAGAGAGGAAGCAGAGATTAGTCACTACTCATAGCCTGGTGTAGAGATAACAGATAACTAATAAGAAGTTATGCTATATTTATCTTAATACACTTGTAACTAACACACTTAGAATCACACTAGCTATGCAGCTCTCACTAAGGACCTTATCTTGGCCCAGCAGTTGAGGGTGACTGTAATGCCCAAACGGAGATCTAGCAATGAGTTGACTCACTGCCTCTCCCAATCAGGCTTTCCAATTCTCTCCAAAGTCGCCTTTCATTACTTCTGCTACCAACTCACCTCTGTCTTCCATCCTCTCCTCAGTTAGTGGCTAAGTTCCTGTTTGCTGCACCCATACTCCTGGGTACAAGCTCAGATTGGGCTAATTTGCTCCTTCTCATGCCTCTTTCATAGTCATAGTAAGAGATTATTTCCCGCCTAGCACTTTAATTCCTGCTTATTCAACTATTCATTTGCTTTCCATTTTACTGTTTTGCTTATATTGCAGTATACTGTAATGTCCTGTGTGAAGATACAGACTTTATCTGGCCAAATGCTGCCCACTTCACGCTGGCTGGCCACCCACGGGTGCCTCACTATGCCAGAGAAGTCCTTCCAGTACCTTCTAGGATTCAGATAGTCACTCAGGCAAATGCTTACATTGTAATGTCCTGTGTGACGATACAGAGTTTATCTGGCCCAATGCTGCCCACTTCACGCTGGCTGGCCACCCACGGGTGCCTCACTATGCCAGAGAAGTCCTTCCAGTACCTTCTAGGACACAGATAGTCACTCAGGCAAATGCAGTTAGAAAGTAAAACAATACATTTATTGTAATAAAAGCAACACTAGAATATTATGTATACACAGTAAATAAATGGCAGGCAGCTTTACCACATCATCTGTTCCTTACCTTATTAGCTTAAGGAGCTACAGTCACCTTCCTGTCAAGACTTGATGACCCATGAATCTTTCTCAGCTGCATATCTAGACTCTGGCAAAGAACGACAATTCAAAAAACAGATCTTGAACCTTACAGGAATCAAAACACAAAATGAACACCACTTCCCCCCTGGAGTGGCTCCTTATATTAGGGTCAAATTTCCACAGTGCATTCCCCTCCCACAGCAAACCCCTGGGTCTCTCTCTCTTTAAACATTGATAGGTCCTTTATCAGGGGGTTGGAAGGGGGAGTGGAGATGAGCTGTGCTTCCACAGAAGCCCCCTGCAGGGACACAGACAAAACATCTGGACTATGCCTATGGAGAACAATGGATACTAATTGGCTTCCCCCACCTCCAAAGATAGGGTAGCAGTCAGTGCCTCCTAAAATGTACCACTTACACTACTTTGTGATGTCACAGGGTCCCCTGCTGTTCCATGCTTCATGTAGAGGAAGGAGAGGGGAGAATGAATGCAGCTCTACCTCCCTCACCTGTATCCTGGACCCCACCTGATCTTTACCTATCTGGCTTAACTTGACGTACAATGAATTAGAACCTCACTGCCACATCATCAATATACAATACACAATATACATATTCACAATGAGCTACTTAACCACATGTAATTAGACACTGCAGTTTTAGTCTGTTGAGCTGCGGAACAAAAGCAAGGGCTATAAAAATTACATGCTATAATCCATCTTATGTAAGAAACGAGAAGCAGAATGGTTACAGTGTTATCACACTCGGTTCGTCACATCCTGTTTTGCCATGTACTGTTAAACTGTATCCCCTCTGTGCAATGCTATGGACCCAATGTGACAGCTTATAAATAAAAGGTAATACTAACAAATGTAATCATGTGATCCAAGGTGGTTGCCTTCTTGTTTATTGATCTATATCTCATCGTCTCATGTGTGTGTCTATAGAAAGATATATTGAAAGTTAATCCTCTGTTAATGTTTAGCTAAAGGAAGCCAAACACACACAGATAAAGTTAGCCAATTTCATTGATTTGACCAATTTAGGCTACATATGGAAACACGTGACCATATGGGAGACAAATCAATATATTTGGTGCTGTGCCAGATGACTATATCAGTCAACCATCATGTTTGGCAGATTTGCCCATAATGTTGAGTATGTGTTTAACTGTATATGCACTAAAAGACCTGCCAAAAATACATCAATATGGATTAAATCAATATTTCAACAACCTGATTCACGTAAGAAAATGTCTTACCATACCATTTTGCACTATTTTACTACATTATAAGTAATAAGAAAAGATGGGTGAATCAATTGGCCAATTCATAAATCAATTTTTCAAATTGACTGAAATTAGTCCAAAGTTTGCTTCGTGGAGAATGAAGCCAATCACTGTATATGGAATGTACAGAAGCCAATGAGCAAGGATCAACAAATGCATCATTTGACGTATGAATCTGTTATGCTCAAGGGAGTCCCTCAGTCAGTATTTACACCGGCTTAGCAGGGTGCGGGGTCTAACATCCTCTCAGGTCTTCACCAAGATCTTCCACAAGGCAAGTTGGGCTTGGCTGCTGAGAAACCTAAGCCTACTAATGAGGGAAACAGATAGAAGAAGCGGTAATATAAAACAGGAATGCTACCTGCAGGAGGTTCAGGAGGTATCGCTGAATCGTCTGGAAGAAGACAGGATAGGTACACAGTAGCAGATGTCAGACATGCAGTGAAGAATCCAACAGAGTAGTAGGGGACAAGCCGGGACTGGTACACAATAGCAGATGACAGCCATACAAAAGGAGAATCCAAAATAGTGGTGAGGTTCTAGCTGGTTCTGGTACACAATAGCAGTAGTAGCCAAGCAGGAAGTCCAAGGAATAGGCACAGAAGCTCACACGGAGAGCCAGGAGTCAGGTGAGTAACCTGTTGCTCTGACACAGAGCTTATATCGGAGCGCTATCTTTATACAGGCGGAGGAGGAGTTTGAATTCTCAGCCGGAGATTACATGATCGGGACTGCCGCAACCTGGAAGTGACAGGCGGTCGGCAGAGCGGAGGATCGTGGAGCAGGTGAGTTTTACAGTATCGTGTCACTGCCCTATCATGTCCTGCACCCTCCCCATCCCCACTTCACTAAAATTGGGCAGGATCCGGCAGGACATTCCGGGAGAGTAGGTAGCTATGTAATAGTTCCATAGTGAAATTTGAAATCAGGTAAGGCTATCTACACCCACTTTCAGTGCTGGGAGTTGTAGACAGTGGGGAACAGTAATAGGGATGTACAGAATGACACCATCTAGAGCACCCTCCATAAACATGCACTTAGCAAGAAAGATAGCATTAGAAATTATGCCTTTCAGTTTTGTTGAATCAGAATCCTTTTGGGAATGGATTGTTTGTGTAGAGTTTATATGGCAAGTAGTTAGCCAGGATTATTTTACAATACTAACACTAAAACAAGTTTGACAATTTTTTTTTAAATGAAAATTGACATTTCAACTCCCCCCTTCTAGCTTTCAATGGATATGATTTTCTCCTCCCAGAGAAGTTGTAAATGACTGAGCGGGACAATTCAAAGCTGGGATCGTGAGAATAGGAGACAAACACAATTTGCAATCGGAATTATATTTTGTCGCAATTTGCGAATGTACAAACAATATCCAACTGAATAATGCAACAGGTAGAGATGCGCAACAGGAAGATGCAATCTCTTTCACTGCATGTGCGCTTTAAGGAGAAGCGAATTTTGTTCTTTCGTTTCAGACTTATGTCCAACTCTACATAAGGCAACTAGTGTGTGTGTATATATATATATATATATATATACAAGTTAACCCGTGCATGATAGTCATGCATTCTAGTCAAATCAAGCTACTTAAGGTGTTAAAAAGGTTCTTGTCATGCATTTGGGCCTAGCCCGGGCCTCCTCAGGGGAAGAGTGTTACTTCCCGACGCAAGCGCCCTTTTTTAACGTGGTTTTGTACACATGTCACCACCTCATCATTTTTCTCCATCACCTCATCCTTCATCTTCATCGCCACATCCTTCATCAAGCTACTTAAGGTGTTAAAAACTCCCCACTGTCACCCCCGGCAACTACCAACCACTCCCAACTGTCACTTCTCCTTCAAGAAATATATAGGTCAGTGTATAACTTTGCCCAGCAGGTGGCGCTGCAGCTTGTTTGTTTTTTTTTCACACACGCCACTAGGCATTTATATAGTAGATATATATAGAGATGGATAGATAGATAGATAGATAGATAGATAATGTATTTCCTTCAATACATATATACTAGAGATGCTCACTGACCCCCATGAACTGGTTTTGGTTTTGGATCTGGATTAGCTTTGTGTTTTGGTTTTGGTTTTTGCAAAACCACCCTCATGTATTTTGGTTATGGTTTTGGTTTTAGATCTGTATTTTTTAGAAAAATTGCTAAAATATGCTAAAATCAAATCTATTTTGCTCTTTTTTTTTATCCTACATTATTATTAACCTCAATAACACTAATTTCAAGTCATTTGCAGTCAATTTTGACCACCTCACAGGTCACAATATTATTTTCATACACTTTCAGACAAATACTGCAGCGACCAGGCTGGATGCTAAGCGATAGAACACACGGCAGTTCCTAGCACATCTAGGACACATTGGCACAAAGCAGTGGCAGGAAAGAAAAGTTGTGCAAGATGGAATTGTCCTTGGGCCCTCCCACCCACCCTTATGTTGGAAGTTAAAAAGGACATGCACACTGTAACAAACCAAGCACTTCAGCCACAAAAGGGCCAATCCTTGTGGCTGAAGTGCTTGGTTTGTCTGGGCCCCCCACATAACAAGGTAACAATGGACTTAAGCCACCTAAGGTAGCAGTGCTGTTAATGAACTCTACTGTGGCAAGATGTTGTTGTCATCATCTTCAGCCTCATCCTCACCCTCATCAGTGTGTACATTATCCTCACACATTATTTATTTATCACCGCTGTAATCCTCCATTACAGAAGTCTCAGTATTTTGATGTAATTGGGGGTAAAGGCATTCCTTGTGGAATTTGAAGTTCATTTTTATGAACATCATATTTCCACATTTTGAAGAAGTAGCCTCCTACGCTGATTGCTGACAAGGCTCCCGGCTGTGCTGAAAACTCTTTCCGAGTACACACTGGAGGGTCGGCAGCGTAGGCAGTGCAAAGCGAGTTGGTACATGAGTCTCCAAATTCCCTTTTTTTCCTCCCAGTATGTAAAGGGACTGTCTGATGTATCTATTTCTAAGCTGTTGTGAAAATAATCCTCCTCCATCCTTTGAATGCTGATAGTAGGATCAGGTGGAGTTACGGCAGTAGTGTCACGTTTTTTGGTCAATTCTTTTAGACCAGACCAGATGTCAAAATTTGGTGCTGAGTCATCTGCATCATCCCTGGGTCTCTTGGAAAAGCTAAGTTTTTTTCTAGCAGCAGTTGAGTAAGAAACTGAAGGAGGAGACGCCGTCCTGGCATATAACACTTGAGCTGTCATTTTCTTCACCAGGAGCTCCTTGCATGTCTTCAGATCTGGATCAATTGGAAACAAAGAGAAGACATAGCTCTTAAACCGAGGATCAAGCACAGTCGCCAAAATGTAGTGATCCAATATCAAGATTTTGATAACTCTTGGATCCTGGCGAAGCGAATAAAGTACTTGATCTACAAGTCCGACATATTTAGCATAATTGCTTTGTTTAATCTCCTCCTTCATTTCTCAAACTTTTTTCCAAAAGTCTGGTTAAGGGAATCACTTGACTCAAGCTAGCAGTGTCTGAACTCACTTCACATGTGACTTCTTTGAATGATTTTGCACCTTGCACGACACGGAAAGTATTCTCCACTGTGCTTGACTAAAGTACATCCCCCCTTCGTTCCCAATGTCATAGCTTGTGGAGTAAGCATGGATGGCTTTTCGCTGTTCCTCCATCCGCAGAAGCATATGCAGGGTGGAATTCCACCTTGTCACCAACTCTTGATTCAGTTGGTGGCAGGGCAAATTAAATTGCTCTTGTAGCTGCTGCAATCTGCTACACACTGTTGCCGAATGCCTGAAATGTACAGATATTTTATGGGCCACAGACAGCATCTCCTGCACATCCCTGTCATTTTATAAAAATCTCTGCACCACCAAGTTTATTTTGTGAGCAAAACAGGGAATGTGATGGAAATGACCCAGCTGTAATGCTCTCACAATATTGGTGGCATTATCAGAAATGACATATCCTGAGGAGTGTCCAAGCGGTATAAGCCATGTTGCAATGACATTGTTAGCTGTATGCCTTATAAGCGAAGCCTGTGATACACAGAGTAGCCTGCCTCAGAAAAATGTGACGTAGCTGGGTACATACCCCTGCTGCTGACGGGCGAATCACCAACCCAGTGGGCTGTCACAGTCATATAATCTTTTGTTTGCCCAGTTCTGCTTGTCCACATATCTAGGTTAAGTGTACAGTGGGTAGAATGGCATTTTGTAGCCCAATAATTACATTTTTATGAACCTTCTTGCACAGGAATAGCTTTTCTTGAAAATAGTGTCGTTATGGAATTTATTGTGTGAGCAAAACAGGGAATGTGAAGGAATTTACCCAGTTGTAATGCTCTCACAATATTGGTGACGTTATCAGAAATAACATATCTTGAGGAGAGTTCAAGCGGGATAAGCAATGTTGCAACGACATGCCTTAGTTTTTGTAACAGATTGTCAGCTGTATGCCTCTTAGTAAATCCCGTGATACACAGAGTAACCTGCCTCTGAAAAAATGTGACGTACTTGGGTACATGATGCTGCTGGTGAAGGCGAATCACCAACCCAGTGGGCTGTCACAGTCATATAATCTTTAGTTTGCCCAGTTCCGCTTGTCCACATATCTGTGGTTAAATGTACAGTGGGTAGAATTTTGTAGTCCAATAATTAGATTTTTACGAACCTTCTGGTAGAGCTGAGGAAAAGCTTTTCTACTGAAATGGTGTTATGATTGAATTTGGTAACGGGGACACAAGACCTCAAGTAACTGTCTAAAACCAGCTGCATTAATAATGGATATTGGACGCAGAACTAATACTAGCATAGTCACCATGGCGTCCGTGATCCGCTTTGCGACTGGGTGACAGCTTTCATACTTGCTTCCTCTTGCAAAGGATTGTTTAACAGTCAATTGTTGTAAACTACTAGTAGTCTTCTTCTTGTTCTGCTTCTGGGATGAAGATTCACCCCGAGCAACAGCAGCAGCAACAGCAGTGGAACTAATGCTTAAAAATTCTTCTTAGGAATTCAGGATACTGGAGGAGTCATCTAGCCTTAGCAACTTGGATGCAGGACTAACTCTGATCGCTACTGAGGATATTGATGAGGACGGTGTTGTGGGTGTAGATTGCAGACGTCGGGATGTAGGTGAGAGAAGGGTCCTAGCTAATGATGGACTGCTTGTTGTTATGTTCTTAGCATAAGTTTCTGATTTTCCCGACAGCTTGCCATGAACTCACTTCAAATGGCGTAACATGGATGAGGTTCCTAGATGGTTAAGGTCCCTCCCTCGACTGACTGTGGCTTTACAAATGCTACAAATGGCTAGACAACTGTTTTCAGGATTTGGGTAAAAATAATTCCACACATAAGAAATTGATTTTTTGGGTCTTATATCCAGGCATGACAGTAGCCCTCTTCTTATCACGTGCTAGAACTGCTTCCACCGGTGCAGGACTTACACAAACAACATCATCCTCATCAATATCCTCATTAGCGCCCTCATTGGCTACACAAATATCCCCCTAATACTGTTGCAATTCCAAAGTGGCATCCTCAATTGGTGTATCACCGGTTACACTCAGGTTGTACATTTGTATTTCAGCAATGATAATTAGCAATGGAGCAATGGAGCTCCCTGTCACTCACCGTACCGTGAGTGCCTCTTCCCGGACAGTTAGGAACCGTGGCCGTCCTCCATCCTGAGGGTCTGCGCATGCGCAGCCCTTTCCTATACTTCTGTGTATGTCCCTTTAACTCAATTGGCAGATCAGGCAACACTCCCTATATTAAGCACCTGTGGTCAACACCACGTTGCCTGATCTTGGAGTCTCATTCCCTATGAGTCTCTGAAGTTGTTCCTGTATTCCTCGTGTTTTCAGCGCTGCTGATTCCTGTGGTTTCCAAACCACTTCTACCTCTGTGGTTTCCAAACCACTTCTACTTCTGTGGTCCCCATACCACTTCTACCATCAACTATATCATCGTGACTGTTAGCTGATTCCTATCCGCTGCCTCCGTGCACTACAGTCTTCCAAACCACTTCAACGCTACTACTTATTATTGTGACTGTTTGCTGATTCCTATCCGCTGCCTCCGTGCACTTCAGTCCTCTAATCCACTTCATCGCTATTATATTTCACTGTGACTGTTTGCTGGTTCCTACCCGCTGCCTCTGTGCACTCCAACCGTTACTTTACATCCACTCACCTGTTCCTCATCAAGTCAGTGAGCTGATTCCTATCCGCTGCCTCCGTGCACTATAAGCCTTCAGCCTGCAACTCGCCTGTGTTCATTATCGTGACTGTTAGCTGTTGTCTACCCGCTGCTTCCGTGCACTACAGCCTCCAGCCTACAACTCGCCTGTGTTCATCATCGGGATTGTTAGCTGATGTCTACCCGCTGCTTCCGTGCACTACAGCCTCCAGCCTACAACTCGCCTGTGTTCATCATCGTGACAAGTTAGCTGATTCCTATCCGCTGCTCCTGTGCACTGCAGTCTCTTCTCAGCTCTTCTGTGTTTCCTCGAGACTGCTGCTCTCATTGCCATTTGCTACTCTCCGTGATCAACAGCTCCTGGTCTGCTCTGCTATCCCGTGTGCCATCGCTACTGACAACTATTGGTTGCTACTGGTTACCTCCGTGTACCGCAGAGTCCTGCTGCTGCTGATCGCGCTATCATCCATCTACTGCTGATCCGCTCTCCACGCCTTCACGTGTCCCGCAGGTCTACCCTCCCGTCTGCATTGGATTTATATCTCATCTACTACTCCTCTGCTGGATCGTCTCTACTCTCCTGGGTCCTGCGTGAGTCCAGTTCCACGTGTTATTGATTCCTGTGGATTCGTGTCCCTGTTGGTCTAATTATCTGTGCGCTGCACCTACTGATTGCTGCCTCAGGTATCCTGGGACTTCTCATCCAGCCGGCCTCCTGCCGCTCAGGTATCCCTGCACTCCTATCTGACTACCTGCTTCTGAACCACGGTATGCATAATTCTCATTGACTGTGCTGGTGTATTGCATATCTTGCTGGACTGTGTTGGTTCTCCCCTGGAGTCTGCTATCCGCTGAGTCTATTGCCATCATTGACTGTGTTAACTTGTGCTGGACTGCTTCAAGAGACTTCCTATATTTGCAGACCTGTTCAGTCATTTATATACATATTGTGCATGTTACTGTGGATCGTATATAAGGTGCCTGTGTATATCCTGTGTTGCAGTCTCTCCCCGTGCACCTCCTCACATATATATTCTGTGGTACAACTTGCTAGTAGCAGACCACTGATCCCTGTCTCCAGTATCACCTGTTCCAGTATCCTCTCACATAGCAGTGGTACAACTTGCTATCGCAGACCACTGACTCCCCGGATACCTCCACTTGGATTCCATTCCTTCACTCAGACAGCGGTATAACTTGCTATCCGCAGACCGCTGACTCTCATCACCTCCTCGTTTCTGTTGGACATTCCTCCTCACTATAGCAGTGGTACAACTTGCTATCGCAGACCACTGACTACCTTCACGTGTCCTTGTCCTACAGTTCCTCGTGTACTATTACCTCCATATTACCAGTGCTGCTAGTCATAGACTTTCCTGAGCATCTCATCATCTGCTGTTTCCTGTTCCGTGATCACCCAGCTACCAGAGTACCCTATTACCATCTATATTGCTCTGGTAAGCCTACCACCTGGTGATCCCTGGGTAAAGACTCCTAGTGCCCGTGACAGTAAGATCAGGCCATGACAGACCCAGATACGGAACCTACAGCCAAAGAGATGCTGCAGCATCTGGTCAGCCGTGTAGAGCAACAGGATGCCCGCCAACAGCTGTTACTTCAGTGTTATTAATCGTTAACCTCCCAAGGAACATCTGGACAGACAGTGACAGCTACTACTGAGGCTCCTGTGCTTTCCTCCGTTTCCCCAGTGCCATCCCAGGTGTCTACAGCTTCTACGCTTCACCTGCCTACTCCGTCAAAGTACGATGGGGACCCCAAAACTTGTAGGGGTTTCCTTAACCAATGTTCAGTCCATTTTGAGCTCCAACCTCAAAATTTTTCTACCCATCGTTCCAGAGTGGCCTATCTTATCTCTTTGTTTTCTGGACAAGCCCTGGCTTGGGCCTCCCCTCTGTGGGAAAGAAACGACCCAATATTGCAAGATAGTGCCAAATTCATTGCTACATTTCGAAGTGTGTTCGATGAACCAGGTTGTGTGACCTCCGCTGCTTCCAGCATCCTCCGTCTGCGACAAGGATCTCATACAGTAGGACAGTACGTCATTCAATTTAGGATCTTAGCCTCTGAACTTCAGTGGAACACTGAAGCTCTAGTTGCCGCCTTCTGGCAGGGGCTCTCCGATAAAATTAAAGATGCACTGACTACCCAGGAGCTTCCTTCGTCACTTGAAGATCTGATCTCTCTTTGCCATCGTGTTGATATGAGATTTCGTGAAAGAGAGGCTGAGAAAACAACTTCGGCTAAAACACCTCTTCGTTCTAACCCTCAATTTCGTCCAGTTTCACCCTCTGTGATTCCCATGGAGATAGGACGTTCCAAATTATCTTCAGAGGAGAGGAAACGAAGAGTAAAGAATAGACTCTGTATCTATTGTGCCGATTCCACTCATATGCTCAGCTCTTGCCCTAAGAGATCGGGAAATGCCAGGCCCTAACTAGTTCTGGAGAGGTGAAGTTAGGGTCCCTGGAGTCCTCTCCATCTTCCATGAAATCTAAAGTCTGTGCCTTTGACGTTACGATTTCCTGTGCTACCAAAACCTTTGAGTCACAGGCATTGATTGATTCCGGAGCAGCAGGAAATTTTATTTCCAAATCATTAGTAAATCAATGGTCTCTACCTGTGATTACCTTAAAAACACCCATTACTGTGACGGCTATAGATGGATCACGTCTCATCAACGGTCTCATCACTCAGAGTACGTCTCCAGTAACCCTTCAGATTGGTGCCCTGCATCATGAAGAAATATCGTTTTTAATCCTTCCTGTTACGACAAGTCCAATTGTCTTAGGCCTTCCATGGCTTCAGTGTCACACTCCCCAGATTGACTGGCGCACCCCTCAAGTCACGTCTTGGGGGTCTGAATGTCACCATCGTTGCCTTTCCCAAGTCATTCCTCTCAAAGTACAGCAATCTTCCATCTCATCTACCTCACCGGGACTCCCTCCTCAATATGCTTCATTTACCGATGTTTTTGATAAAGCTCAGTCTGAACGTCTTCCTCCTCATCGTTCTTGGGATTGTCCGATCGATCTTCTACCTGGCAAGACTCCACCCAGGGGCCGGGTCTATCCACTCTCGTTACCTGAAACTCAAGCTACATCTGAGTATATACAGGAGAACCTCCAGCGTGGGTTTATTCGACCTTCCACCTCTCCCGCTGGTGCTGGGTTCTTCTTCGTTAAAAAGAAGGATGGATCTTTACGCCCTTGCATAGATTTTCGTGGACTCAATGCCATTACTATCAAGAATCGGTACCCCATTCCGCTGATCACTGAGCTATTCGATCGCATCAAGGGAGCTCGTATCTTTACTAAGTTGGATCTTCGTGGTGCCTACAATTTAATCAGAATTCGTTCCGGTGACGAATGGAAGACAGCGTTTAACACCAGAGACGGGCATTACGAATATCTGGTAATGCCTTTCGGGCTGTGTAATGCCCCCGCTGTTTTTCAAGGGTTCATTAATGAGATCTTCCGGGACTTATTATATGTATGTGTCGTCGTCTACCTGGACGACATATTGATCTTTTCACAGGACCTGCCTTCTCACCACCAACATGTGGCAGAAGTCCTTTCCAGGCTACGGAAAAATTCATTGTTCTGTAAATTAGAAAAATGTTCATTCGAATTACCCCAGATTCCATTCTTGGGGTATATAGTTTCCGGAGTTGGCCTGAAAATGGACCCCGACAAGGTGAATGCTGTACTACATTGGCCCCAGCCAACTACTCTTCGTGCCATCCAGCGTTTTTTAGGTTTTGCCAATTACTATAGACGCTTCATTCAAGACTTTTCTTCCATTGCATCTCCTATTGTGGCCTTGACTAGGAAGGGGGCTAATCCTAAGCAATGGTCACCTGAGGCTCTTCAAGCCTTCCAAATACTAAAAGAGTCCTTCTCTTCGGCTCCAATCCTTCGACAGCCTGATGTGACACTCCCCTTCTTCCTGGAAGTAGATGCCTCTAATGTGGGCTTAGGAGCTATTCTCTCCCAACGCTCGGAACAGCAAAAATTTCATCCTTGTGCCTTTTATTCTCGGGGTCTCCTGCCCGCAGAGAAGAATTATACTATCGGAGACAAGGAGTTACTGGCTATCAAAGCTGCATTAGAGGAATGGAGATACTTACTGGAAGGAGCTCGCCATCCGGTGACGATCTTCACAGATCATAAGAACTTGTCATATCTCCAGTCTGCCCAGTGCTTGAACCCTCGTCAAGCAAGATGGTCTCTTTTCTTTTCCCGTTTTGAATTAATAATAACCTTCAAACCAGCTGCCAAGAACAAAAAAGCTGACGCTTTATCTAGAGCTTTTATGACGCCCTCTGATATAGAAGAGGTTTCCAACCATACCATTCTAGACCCCAAATGTATCTCACTGGCTGCTTCATCCACCAAAACGCTACCATTTGGGAAGACCCTCGTGCCTCCTACTCTAAGGAGGAAAATCCTTTCGTGGTTCCATGCCTCTCGTTTTTCTGGGCACGCCGGTGAACACAAGACCTTTGAGATTCTCTCTCGAAGTTACTGGTGGCCTTCAATGAGGAGAGACGTCAAAGAGTTCATTGCTTCCTGTGAGCTATGTTCCCAGTTTAAATCCTCCCGCAGAACTCCAGCAGGGTTGCTGCGACCACTACCCATTCCGTCCAAACCGTGGACCCATATTAGTATGGATTTCGTTACTGACTTACCACCTAGTAAGAATCATAACACTATTTGGGTGGTGGTGGACAGATTTTCGAAGATGGCTCATTTCATTCCTCTGGCTGGTTTGCCTTCCTCATCCATTCTGGCTGAACATTTCATTAAAGAGATCTTCCGTATTCATGGATGTCCGTCTGAGATTGTGTCGGATAGAGGAGTACAATTCGTTTCCAGATTCTGGCGAGCCCTTTGTAAAACCTTGGGCATACGATTAGCACTCTCATCTTCTTACCATCCGCAATCTAACGGACAAACGGAACGTGTCAATCAAGATCTTGAGACTTTTATAAGGATGTTCTCATCAGCCAATCAAGACAACTGGGTAGAGTTGCTCCCTTGGGCTGAATTCGCCCATAACAACATGTATCATGAGTCATCATCCAAAACTCCATTTTTTGTGGTCTACGGTCACCATCCGTCTTTTCCGGAATTTCCTGCCCTCCCGCCCACCCAAGTTCCTGCGGTGGAGATCGCTTGTCAGACCTTTAAAAATATCTGGTCTCAGGTCAAAACCTGTTTAAAGAAGACATCTATCAAATATAAATCTTTCGCAGATAAGAAGAGGCGGGCTATTCCACCACTAAAAATTGGAGATCGTGTCTGGTTATCTACTAAAAACATTCGTTTGAAGGTTCCATCTATGAAATTCGCCCCTCGTTTTATTGGTCCATATAGGATCATTCAAGTAATCAATCCAGTATGTGTGAAACTTCTTCTTCCTAAGAATCTTCGGATTTCCAATGCCTTCCATGTGTCTTTACTCAAACCTCTTATCATCAACCGTTTCTCAACTCCTCCCTCAGCTCCGCAGCCAGTTCAAGTTCATCAGGAGGAGGATTTCGAGATTACTGAAGTATTGGATGCAAAAATTTCGCGAGGAGTCCTCCCTTTCCTCGTTCATTGGAAGGGCTTTGGTCCTGAGGAGCGCTCTTGGATCAAAGCCGAAGATCTTAATGCTCCTGCCCTTTTGAAGAAGTTCTACTCCAAAAATCCGGACAAGCCCGGTTCCAGGCGTTCTGTGCCCACCTTTAAAAGGGGGGGTACTGTCACTCACCGTACCGTGAGTGCCTCTTCCCGGACAGTTAGGAACCGTGGCCGTCCTCCATCCTGAGGGTCTGCGCATGCGCAGCCCTTTCCTATACTTCTGTGTATGTCTCTTTAACTCAATTGGCAGATCAGGCAACACTCCCTATATTAAGCACCTGTGGTCAACACCACGTTGCCTGATCTTGGAGTCTCATTCCCTATGAGTCTCTGAAGTTGTTCCTGTATTCCTCGTGTTTTCAGCGCTGCTGATTCCTGTGGTTTCCAAACCACTTCTACCTCTGTGGTTTCCAAACCACTTCTACTTCTGTGGTCCCCATACCACTTCTACCATCAACTATATCATCGTGACTGTTAGCTGATTCCTATCCGCTGCCTCCGTGCACTACAGTCTTCCAAACCACTTCAACGCTACTACTTATTATTGTGACTGTTTGCTGATTCCTATCCGCTGCCTCCGTGCACTTCAGTCCTCTAATCCACTTCATCGCTATTATATTTCACTGTGACTGTTTGCTGGTTCCTACCCGCTGCCTCTGTGCACTCCAACCGTTACTTTACATCCACTCACCTGTTCCTCATCAAGTCAGTGAGCTGATTCCTATCCGCTGCCTCCGTGCACTATAAGCCTTCAGCCTGCAACTCGCCTGTGTTCATTATCGTGACTGTTAGCTGTTGTCTACCCGCTGCTTCCGTGCACTACAGCCTCCAGCCTACAACTCGCCTGTGTTCATCATCGGGATTGTTAGCTGATGTCTACCCGCTGCTTCCGTGCACTACAGCCTCCAGCCTACAACTCGCCTGTGTTCATCATCGTGACAAGTTAGCTGATTCCTATCCGCTGCTCCTGTGCACTGCAGTCTCTTCTCAGCTCTTCTGTGTTTCCTCGAGACTGCTGCTCTCATTGCCATTTGCTACTCTCCGTGATCAACAGCTCCTGGTCTGCTCTGCTATCCCGTGTGCCATCGCTACTGACAACTATTGGTTGCTACTGGTTACCTCCGTGTACCGCAGAGTCCTGCTGCTGCTGATCGCGCTATCATCCATCTACTGCTGATCCGCTCTCCACGCCTTCACGTGTCCCGCAGGTCTACCCTCCCGTCTGCATTGGATTTATATCTCATCTACTACTCCTCTGCTGGATCGTCTCTACTCTCCTGGGTCCTGCGTGAGTCCAGCTCCACGTGTTATTGATTCCTGTGGATTCGTGTCCCTGTTGATCTACTTATCTGTGCGCTGCACCTACTGATTGCTGCCTCAGGTATCCTGGGACTTCTCATCCAGCCGGCCTCCTGCCGCTCAGGTATCCCTGCACTCCTATCTGACTACCTGCTTCTGAACCACGGTATGCATAATTCTCATTGACTGTGCTGGTGTATTGCATATCTTGCTGGACTGTGTTGGTTCTCCCCTGGAGTCTGCTATCCGCTGAGTCTATTGCCATCATTGACTGTGTTAACTTGTGCTGGACTGCTTCAAGAGACTTCCTATATTTGCAGACCTGTTCAGTCATTTATATACATATTGTGCATGTTACTGTGGATCGTATATAAGGTGCCTGTGTATATCCTGTGTTGCAGTCTCTCCCCGTGCACCTCCTCACATATATATTCTGTGGTACAACTTGCTAGTAGCAGACCACTGATCCCTGTCTCCAGTATCACCTGTTCCAGTATCCTCTCACATAGCAGTGGTACAACTTGCTATCGCAGACCACTGACTCCCCGGATACCTCCACTTGGATTCCATTCCTTCACTCAGACAGCGGTATAACTTGCTATCCGCAGACCGCTGACTCTCATCACCTCCTCGTTTCTGTTGGACATTCCTCCTCACTATAGCAGTGGTACAACTTGCTATCGCAGACCACTGACTACCTTCACGTGTCCTTGTCCTACAGTTCCTCGTGTACTATTACCTCCATATTACCAGTGTTGCTAGTCATAGACTTTCCTGAGCATCTCATCATCTGCTGTTTCCTGTTCCGTGATCACCCAGCTACCAGAGTACCATATTACCATCTATATTGCTCTGGTAAGCCTACCACCTGGTGATCCCTGGGTAAAGACTCCTAGTGCCCGTGATACTCCCCTCTTTGTGTGTTACCTATATAACACAGTAGAATGTGACTGCAGATTTACAGTTTTACACCAAGCCTGCCAGCCCAAGTATTTGTATTTTAGCAATGATAATTAGCAATAGAGCAATGGAGCTCTCAAAAATGTCACTGTAGATTTTGTTGAACAATGCTACCCCCTCCTCTTTCTATTCTATCTAGCTTGCTGCCCAACTGCTTCCCCTTCTGTGTCTGTGAAATGGTGCTAGATCGCCGTGGAGGGTGGTACTTATAGAATTCCAAACTTGCGATATCCGAGATCCGACGACGTAACGATGACGTTTTGCCTCGTTCTTGATTATGAAAAAGCTCAAAACCGGCTCGGTACTCGGATATGCTAAGTTCGGGTGTGTTCGGTTCTCGGGGGAAACGAGCCTGAGCATCTCTAATATATACATATAAAAGCAGGTGCAGGTGCAGGTGGTGTTTTTATATAAGTCACAGAAATCACACCTGACTTATAATATCCATTATGTATATATTGTTATTCAAAGTAAGATGCGCAATTCAACCCATACCATTCACTTTGCAAGAATATTTATCTATCCTTTAATATATTCTTTTTTGTTAACATACTTTATTGCTGAAATTATTAGATGTGTGATCGCTCACAATGAGTTCCCTCTCTTTACAGATTCTTTATAACTGTCAGATGATGCAAACAGCTGAATTTCTCATCTAGTCCATTGTATGTCGATCCATACTTGAAAGAATCACATTATACAGTCATTTGAAATGACTGCACAATCTAAGTGCCCTTGAACCAATTACTGATAAGTAGATATGCACATAGCAAGGTCTTTTCTTTGTGTTAATGTTATACTGGGATAAACACTGAATGTGTGAAATACATATCACAGCATAATGCATGTAGAGAAAGTAACATGTAAAAAGGAATTTATGCAGAGAATAAATTAACACTACATCTCTACACACATAGTACAAAGACATATAAACACCGTAACAAATTAATGTTACGTTAAATGTAAAAGAGAACAAACTGGGGGGAAAAAAAATAACACTGTGTTTGGAAAGAATATATTTCCTCTATTTTAAGATGCATACGCTACCTGTAGAGAAAGTTGCAAATGACTGTAACAAGGCACATCAACACAGCACAGTTCATGAATTCTAGAATACAATTAGCATATATCAGTCTCAAGGAAAAAAATTACAAATCTTTTTTTACTATATGTAAGAAAGCAACCCAGTTTCTTAGTAGATCAGACACACCGCACTTTATCATAAGCAATTTTAGACAAGTTACGTATTTTATTAATGGAATTGATAAATAATAATGATGAAGGTAAACAATAGACGTAGTGTGTGGATCTCTGGTGCCTAGTATACAGGGTAGAATCTTTCCTATTGTCTAGGTTACAATACAGAATCTACACTGTTCTGTGTAAGGTACAGAACCCATTCTCTGGTGGCTAATGTACAATACACAACTCTTTCAGGTGGTTATTGTTATTGTGCTAAATTGCTCACACTGGGAGCTGAATTTTATTAAAATATAAGCAGCTGTGCTCATTCTTAGACATGCTGTCGGATATCCGATTTTCGTTTTCCGTCTTTGGTGTAACTACTTGGCGATGAAAATGTTAGGGCTCAATGTGGGCGACATTCTGTACATAGACCTTTTATCATTCCCCCCCTGGGTGGTGGTGCAAGGTTTAAGGCCCCTTCGTGTTGATTTCTTTGACCCCCCCATCCCTCCTTTCTCCTTCCCTACCATTCCAGCCTTATAAACCCCCCCAACCCCTAAGTGTGAGCACACTGTGCCCTAACTACATGGTCAGAAGTCAATCTGGCACTCTAGGCTGTTACTGAGGACCAGGGTAATCCAAGTGTTGCATGACATCTATGTAGCATGAAATCCTAAATGTCTCCAGGGTCCATCATGGCAGATTGGTGGCATGGACAGTTAGATCCCTCTTGTTTTCAGGTGTGGTGTTGGTGTTATTAATTATGAGAGCAGTTCTATCATTCCAGGTGGACTGGTTACCTGTAATGAGTAATTCACAGTATTATACAAAATAATAACTGTCTCCTTCCACAATACACTATAAAACTTATTATGTTTACAGAATTAATTTTGCTCTCTTAGGGCCTGATTCATCAAGGTACGCAAACGCATACGCATCTGCTAAACGGGACTTGAGCTACGTAAAACACCCCATACGCAGCGCAAACAGAGCAGATACGGCACTCAAAGTCAACTTAATCTCAAACTCCAACGCAAATATAACGGTTTGCGTCACTCAAAGTATGAAATACAGATCCGTATGTGTTTGCGTACCTTTATGAATCAGGCCCTTAGTTATCTATACGTATCACTGCCGATGATGTAAAATAGCAAAGGAGACCACAGAGGTTGATGCCATGATACCCATTTGACCATGCCGTTCATTAAACCGGCTTGGAAACACTTATGTCAGCTCTTTTAACAGATAGGTCTACCTTTTTGTAATTTTTTTGCACACATTAATAAGTAGATGCAAAAGGGCGTGCTGGTTAGCTACATTCTTCTAGAGCATATCTAACCAATGATTGTAGATAGGGTAGGGAAAATTTCCTTTTTTACTAAATGTACACATTCATTAAAAGAAGAAGTATGAAGCCAGACTTATCCTTTGCATAGCACAGCCTGTGAACTAAGTCTCATTTTTGTGGCTGTTGCTCATTGCACCTATCCAACAGCAGTCAGATACGCCCTAGGTCACTGAGGTCTGCCAATTATTTGTGAAGACTTATTAAAACAATACCAGCAATTAAACGATGAAATTGATGGGTGTGGAGTTTTATAACTGTCTTACCAGATACATTCCCAAACTTAAACCAGAGCTCGTTTTGCTCAGCAACACCCAAGAAAATAAATCTATTTAAGAAAAACAATTATTCATATTTATGTTTAAATTCAAAAACACATATTTTATAAGGCTTTGGGGAATGGATGTTGGTGGTTTAATTATAGAACGTGCTGCTTAGAGAGTCTGCAGATCTTACTGTACTGTGCTGGGGCCACCTACTGAGCAGTCAGGATTTTATTATCGAACACTCAGTAATTTATAACTTTGAAATATGGGAGCAGCTTGAAGTTCCTGTTCACCATAAATATATACCTTAACCTATACAGATATATAAAAATATGCAATACTAAAATAAGTACAAAAAGAGATGAGCCAAATCTTTAAAACTGTATCACGAAATATTCCGTTCTTTAACACAATTGGCTGTGAATGTTTTGCTGGTGGAATTCGGCATTAAGTGTTCCAGTGTTTCAAAAGGAATTTCCCATCACTGTCCCAGCTCTATTCAGGGACTATAAATTCTGTAAAATGCAAATTTACAAATACAGGGCAAAAACGCGTTTGTGGAATGGTGAAGCAAGAGTGTAACGTAAAGATTTTATGACTGAAACTTTGTACAACGGCAAAATGGTCTGTTCTACCAGTAAACCAGATTTGCAAAAAATTTGCCACAACGTTGAGATCCAACAGAGATCCAGATAGCTTAAAAGACATAGTACACTACTTACTGCTATTACATTTAATGAAGTCATGTAAATGTTTGCATAGAAAGGACAAACTTTTGTACATTTTTCTGATCTCCATAATACTTATTTTTGGTGTATTTAATGTGTCCAAGTCAGTATCATGTGCTAAGAGGGCTTTGGGATGAAACTAATATATGTTTCATCTCTACTTACACCATGCTTCTAGGGTTATTCAATTCCATCCTACAGGGTAAAAATGTTGTTTGGGCTACCATCAAGGTGGATATAGTGGTTATTCCCAAAGAAAGCTGTCACCCTGCTCTCTTTTTCCAACTACAGGCCCATCTCACTTTTAATTGTAGAACTCTAATCGTTTGCTAAAATCCTAGTGTACTGGTTAACTCACATTATGACCACTTTAATATAACCAGGGGCCTGATTCATTAAGCATCTTAACTGAAACAACTTCTTATTTAAGTCTCCTGGACAAAACCATGTTACAATGCAAGGGGTACAAATTAGTATTCTGTTTTGCACATAAGTTAAATACTGACTGTTATTTGTAGCACACAAATACTTGATAGCTTATTTGTACACTGAAATATAAAGTTGATATTTGTGTGCTACATGAAAAAACAGTCAGTATTTAACTTATCTGCAAAACAGATTGCTAATTTGCACCCCTTGCATTGTAACATGGTTTTGCCCAGGAGACTGAAATAAGAAGTTTCTTCAGTTAAGATCCTGAATGAATCAGGCCCCAGATCACATCAGCTTTTTTCCAGGCCACCAAGCAGCAGATAACTCATATAAAGCAGGTGATCTGATCTTAGTGGTCAATACATTGGCTTCACCGTGCACTGGTCATGAAATGGCCTTTGTTGGGACCCTAGATGAAGCATATACTTCAGATGATGGGTATCGAAGGCTATTTTGCCCAAGGTGTTGTAACACTCTACTATAATTCATTAGCTTCAGTGCTCACAAATAGAATTTAATTTCATGCTTCTGCAGTCAAGAATGGAAAAAAACACGGCTGCGCACTGTTGTCTCTTCTATTTACTTTGCTTACAGGACCACTGGCAGCTAGGATTCGACAAAATCCGGAAATTGCTGGAGTGCAAGATCATCCCAGAGGGCATAAGATTTTGTTTTATGCTGATGCTATTCTGTTGAATATGACATATTTACATATGTGCCTACCTTAACTCTGCAATGAACTGCACTCATTTGAAATCTTTCCTGATGTAAGTATAATTGTCCCTGGGATGTATTATGTATATCTAAGCTTATATAGTGATGTGGAAAATAGCAAGCAGAAGGAACAAGAGGGCGCCTAGTAGTGTAGTATCTTTTGGGAAGTATCCCTAAAAAGCCCAAAGGTGTATTAAATGCGTACCAGATATAAGAAGTATAAAGGCTCATCACACAATGCTTGATGTGTCAATGCAACATGTCATCCATCATCTCCAACCATATGTGAACATTAGGGCAGAAGGAAAAAAACAAAGAATAGTGTAGTATAGAAATGACACCAGCAAATATTCTATATAAACCACTGTGTAGCAGCGTACCAGAGAGAATGCAAAAAGCAGCTTATCTGTATCAAATCCTTTTTGCACTCAGCGTCTATTCATCCTGGTAACTCCAAGCCAAAGTATGCTTCTTATGACTCCATTAAAAATACTGATATTGCCAACAGGGAGGGATAATTGGCAGATGCGCATGCGCATTAGAAGCCGCATGCACGTTGGAGTTACCATGATGAATAGACTCTGAGTATACAAAGGATTTGATACGGATAATCTGCTTTTTGTATTCTCTCTGGTACGCTGCTTCACATTGTTTTATATAGAATATTCGCTGGTGTCATTACTATACTATTTTTGTTTTTTTGCTTCTGCCCTTATGTTCACATATGGTTGGAGATGATGGATGACATGTGGCATTGACACATCCAGCATTGTGTGATAAGCTTTTATACTTCTTATATCTGGTATGCATTTAATACACAATTGGGCTTTTTGGCGATACTTCCCAGAAGATACTACACTATTAGGCGCCCTCTTCTTCCTTCTGCTTGCTATTTTCCAGATTGTACATATTTTTAGGTGCAGACCGAAATTTTGAAGAAAGGCTGCCACCTTGCATGAAGGAAGTGGTTATGGTAGCTATGGAATTTTGATAGGTGACTTACAATTATGATCTGAGCGCCATTGTTTATTTTAGGTTTTTTCACTATATATTGATGTATTTATACTGTATATAGTAATACATACGTCTAGCACAAAGAGTTAATTCAGAGCAGAAAAGAATTAGTATTTCTGGGGAAAATTGGAATCTGCCTTTGTGAGTGGTTAATACATTGTATTTGGTCATGAAGTATTTTCCTTACTATTAGTCAACCTATTACACATATCTAATGTCCATCATATGCAGTTGCATGATCAATATATCAGCCCCATGACCATTTTATGCTGGTAGTGGTCAATAAAATGGAACTACTTGGTTAAATGAGGGACATCAAGCATATTGAAAGCAATTGCCTTTATTCATGAGTAAATTAAGCAACAAAAATCCCAGGATGATAAGTGCAATGTATAAAATGTATAAAAATGCTGGACTTCGCTGGACACCTATAATTATGGGATGCAAGACTGTAAGAGAATAAACTCTGCTACTTTGAAAGAGGTGCAATATTTGGGGCACATTTGGAAGGAACATCGGAGACTAAGGGCTAGATTTACTAAGCTACGGGTTTGAAAAAGTGGGGATGTTGCCTATAGCAACCAATCAGATTCTAGCTTTCATTTATTCAGTACCTTCTGCAAAATGACAGCTAGAATCTGATTGGTTGCTATAGGCAACATCCCCACTTTTTCAAACCCGCAGCTTAGTAAATCTAGCCCTAAGAGTACTAAGTTTATTAATGTTTCATGAGTAATGGTGTCTAAAGTAGCATGAAACTCCAGGCGACAAACATCATCATCAAAAGGCAACAGCGGGCAGAAGCACAAGTTCCAGGAATGTGAAACTTGCGCATTAATTCAAAGTGCATGGCAAATCAGGTGAGCAACTGCAGATAAATTGACTGCAAATTTCAGCTCCTGAAACAAGCAACCAGTTTAATAACAATGGTCTGATGGGAACGCCACAGAGCAGGATATCATGGAACGGGCTCAAGTGCATAACTCACTGGTTACACAATGCATGTTTCTGAGTTAAGTACTGCAAAGAGCACAGACAATGTACTACCGAGAAGTGTACGTAGGTAATATGGTAAGATGAAATATCCTTCACCATGTTCTCAAAAACAGTGCACCTGTGGTGCCAACCTAAGATGCCTCCATCTACAGAGCACTCATGGTCTCCCAATAGTCTGACTCTGATGTTAACCATGTGTCATGGACCAGTCAGTCACCTGAACCCAAGCAAGTATTTAAGGGATATTCTGGAACAATGGGCAGCACGGTGGCTAAGTGGTTAGCACTTTTGCCTTACAGCACTGGGGCCATGAGTTCAATTCCCAACCATGGCCTTATATGTGAGGAGTTTGTATGTTCTCCCCGTGTTTGCGTGGGTTTCCTCCGGGTGCTCCGGTTTCCTCCCACACTCTAAAAACATACTGGTAGGTTAATTGGCTGCTAACAAATTGACCTTAGTGTGTGTGTGTGTTAGGGAATTTAGACTGTAAGCCCCAATGGATCAGGGACAGATGTGAATGAGTTCTCTGTACAGCGCTGTGGAATTAGTGGCGCTATATAAATAAATGGTGATGATGATGATGATGAAAACAGCATTTTCTAACCTGGCACAAGTTGAGTGACCTTTGTGTGGATGAATGGCACTAGATCCTTTATGCATCATTCCAGAGATTAGTAGACTCATTGCATGATGCATACAGGCTCTACTGACCATAAGTGGTGACTCAACACTCTATAAAGTGACACTATATTGGTCTATACATTTTTTTATCCACTAGCTATACGTGCTATGTCATCATATATAGCTGAATACCTCCATATTTAGATCCATGTGACCTTATAAAAACCATATGTCCCCATAAAGAACCTTATGGCACTTTATCTAATTTAATGTACTCTATGCAGCCATATACCAGTACAGAGAGCCCTATACAGATTGCATACACCCATCTACAATATATCCCCTTCATGACAGCACGACCATGCAAAAATAGAGATGTACTCAATGTCCAAATATACAGCTTCCTGCTATCCCAATACACCGCCATGTCAGTGTACAGCACGCCCTATGCCCACCATTGTCATCATCACTCCTGAACATCGAGGCTGTCTGGATTCACATTCAATTATCTATATTATTATGTGCAATGTGGTTGCATATCTGCAGTCTTGGGGGGAGATCGAGGCTTGTGTCCATTAATTGTTTAGACATATTTAGTCATGTATAACTGCAATTGAGCAGTTAAACTAAGAACACATCATTTGGTATCTTTAGCCAAAGATAGAAAACAACAAGTAAATATAAAAAACAATGGCAAATCAATCATACAGATGTCAGTAACATTATAGTGGTAATATGCTTTTCATTTGCAGTTTGTGGTGGTGATTGTAAGACGGCAGGCCAATTACACTGATGTCCTTATTAAGTTTATTTATCCCTCTAGACGGTGTGATGGCTTTGTATTATATGGACTTTATACATGTGCAATCGCAGTTAAGATTATTGCAGTGAATGGCATGACGTAGACCAGTGTTTCTCAACTCCAGTCCTCAGGACCCCCTAGCAGTACATGTTTTTCATATCTCCTTGCTGGAGCACTGGTGTATTCATTACTGACTGACACAGTGTAGCAGGTGGTATAATTATTTCACTGGTCACCTGGCAATCCTGCACTGTTAGTGGGTCCTGAGGACTGGAGTTGAGAAACACTGACGTAGACCATCATTTGTTTATAGTGGTTAACTTGGTATAATGAAGGTTTTCCCAAACCCAGTGCTCAGGGCTCCCTAACAGTGTAGGTTTTCCATATCTCCTTGCTGGAGCACAGGTGTATTCATTACTGACTGACACATTGTAACAGATCCACAGGGGGTCCTAATTATGTCACATATGATCCGGAGAACCTGCACTGTTAGGGAGCCCTGAGGACTGGGTTTGGGAAACCCTGGTATAATGTATAGGGTGAGCTAAGCCTCACCTTAAGAATCCTAAGTAGAGATATGCAAAGTGTTACTTAGTCCTTTTGGTTAACCATACTTCCAGAACCCCTAGCTGTGGAAATGTAATTCTGTTTTGAGAAAAATATTACTACATTATTTATAATGTATGGTAATTAGGGCTCTTTTAACCCACCTCACACTTAACAGTGAATTGTTATGCCCAAACTGCACATCAAACAATTTCTTAAATAATTTTCCTTGAACGATAAGATCACAGAACCATTACATGATGAAACTCCGTCATGCTAAATTTTCATCTTATTTCACAGTGTACTACCTATTAACCTTGTCAATTAATATCATCTCGTTTGGTTATTAACAAAGACAGAATTATGTACTGACATTAAAAAAGGCCATTAACTAATGTTTACTAATATTACATTTCACTTTCAAAGCTCAAAAGGCAAATTGAGTTACAGTATTTATTCAAGATAAAAATGAGACTTCGGCAAGGGGAGTTATTAACAAAGTGTGGTCTTCTAGCGTCTTTTAAAGCTCCACTTACATCATTAGTATATCATATTCTAATGAGGTAGTAATGCATATGTAATACACAGTAACAAAAGATATATGAATAAATTACAAATACTTTACTGAGGGTTAAAAGTATTGCATTCACATGTATTTTAAGTATTTTAATAATATTTTATATCCTTCATTAACTTACAGAGCCACAATATGTCCCTGCTTTTTTTGACAGCCCAAATTTGGGTCATTGACAATTTTAAAGGGTTTTTTATTCCTTTGGGAGGAAGAGGAATTATACCCTCTTCTACATTACATTTGGGAGTGGACTCCTCAGTTTGCTTTATATATTGTGGTCCTTGACAAGACAAAGACAGTCAAGAGGCAAATGTTGAAGATCCATAATGAAGGCAGGCTAGGTTGTGAAACATCTCTGTACAATGTATTTGGGATGCCTGTTTTTAAGGGTAAGCAAAATCACTTTGTTGTGGGTGTGGTATAAGAGGAACCCAGCTTAGGTTTTAGGGCCCCAATTTAGGGAGCCAGGTAGCCTTATGTACTATATGTCACTGGTGAGTAAGAAGATGTATGGAGATTTTCAATATAATATCTCCCAACTTGACTACTGCAACCTCCTACTATCTGGCATTCCCAACACCCATATATTCACACTTTAATCCATCCTAAATGCTGCTGCAAGACTGATCTTCCTCTCTCACCGCTCCACATCTGATGCACTACTTTGCAAATCCCTACACTGGGTCCATGTGTCTTCCAGAATTCAAATAAAGTTACTCACCCTTACCTACAAAGCCCTCAACAACACCACCGTTTCATAAATCTCAAATCTCATATCAAAATTCTTTCCCTCCCGCCCTCTTAGATCTGCCGCTGACCTTTACCTTGTCTCATCTCTGGTAACCACCTCTCACTCCCACCTACAAGACTTCTCTTGTGCTGCTCCCACTTATGGAATTCCCTACCACACTCAATCAGACTTTCCCACAGCCTTCAATCTATAGATGTTCTCTGAAAACCCATCTCCTTTTTAGAGCTTACTTTATCGCCAGTGATACTATTCACGCTAATGTACCCTCACAACCGTCCCAATCTCCACTCTGAGCCACACTCGCTCCTCTTGTTTCAGCTGTGCCCTCTTCCCTTTATGAGCAGGGTCCTCCATACCCTTTGTTTTCATGACATGCATTTATTTTACATTTATTTAGTTTACTTTGTATTTACATGTTTTATGTATGTCCTGCTTTATGTATGTCCAGTTTTCCTTACTGTACCGTGCTGCAGAGCTCTGTGGCACATCACAAATCTATATTAATAATAATAATAATAATAATAATAATAATAATAATAATAATAGAGATTGGTGAAGATATAGCATAACAGGTCCTCAGAAATGTTTTCTGCAGTATTGCTTTATCCACGTAAAATGGGAAAATGCCAGAATTAAAAGATAGAACAACTAGAATAAATAACACAATCACAAAAGTCTCTGCACTCATCTTATCATCTCACCCTACAACCTGTTCACTCGACCGTATTCCATCCCAACTACTCTGCTCCCTCTCCTCCACTGCATGCCCACCTCTAACTCACCTCTTCAACCTGTCTCTCTTCACTGACATATTTCCATCTTCCTTTAAACATGCGCTCATCTCATCTATTGTAAAGAAACCATCTCTAGATCCAGCCTCTTGATCCAACTATCGCCATATTTCTCTCCTCCCCTTTGCCTCCATACTACTTGAGTGATTAATGAACAATGGTAATTTCTCCATTCTCATTCTCCTGGACCTCTCTGCTGCTCTTGATACTGTTGATCACCCTCTTTACCTACACACCCTTCACTCCGTCGGCCTTCATGACAGTGTTCTTTCCTGGTTCACTTCCTACCTATCGAACCGCTCCTTTAGTGTTTCTACCTCTGGCACATCCTCCCTTCCACTCCCACTATCTGTTGGAGTCCCACAAGGATCTGTTCTTGGCCCTTTACTTTTTTCATTGTACACCTCTTCTCTTGGGGCACTATTTCACTCATTCAGCCTCCAATACCACCTCTACGCTGATGACACCCAAATCTATATCTCTTCCCCTGACCTCTCTCCTTCTGTACTATCTCGTGTAACCAACTGTCTTTCTGCTATCTCCACATGGATGTCCCAACGCTACCTAAAGCTCAACATGTCCAAAACAAAACTTATTATCTACCCTCCTGTCAGAGTCACCACCTGCCCTCAAATCTCCCTCACTGTCAATAACACTACAATTTCCTCAGTCTCCCAAGCCTGCTGCATTGGTGTCACACTTGTCTCCGCCCTCTGCTTTATTCCTCTCTCCCAGTCCTGACGACTCCACCTTAAAAACATTGCCAGAATATGCCCTTTTCTTACTCAATATGATACCAAAACTCTTATCCATTCTCTCATCATTTCCCGTCTTGACTATTGCAACCTCTTGCTATCTGGCATTCCTGACACACATATATCCACACTTCAATCCATTCTAAATGCTGCTGCAAGACTGATTTTCCTCTCTCACCGATTCACATCTGCTGCACCACTTTGCAAATCCCTACACTGGCTCCCTGTGTCCTCCAGAATCAATTCAAATTACTCACCCTTACCTACAAAGCTCTCAACAACAACAACCCTGCATACATTTCAAATCTCATCTCAAAATACTCTCCCTCCCGCCCTCTTAGATCTACCTCTGACCTGCGCCTACAAGACTTCTCCCGTGCTGCTCCCCACTTATGGAATTCCCTACCACGCTTAATCAGACTTTCACACAGCCTTCAAATCTTTAGATGCTCTTTGAAAACCATCTAATTTTTAGAGGCGACCTTATCCTCAATAACACTACTCACACTAATGCACCCTCACAACTATCCAAATCTCCACTCGGAGTCACACTCACTCCTCTTGTTTCAGCTGTGCCCTCTTCCCCTTAGAATATAAGCTTTCTAATGAGCAGGGTCCTCCATACCTTTTATTTTCATGTCTCCATTCAATGTGTCTGCCTTGTCTATTCTTGTTTTACGTATGTCCTGTTTTATGTATGTCCTTGTCTTCCCTACTGTACGGTGCAGCCGAGCACTGTGGCGCCTTACAAATATATGATGATAATAATAATAATCATTTTTTATATAGCTGTATTATCTGTACAAAGAATGTTTGACATTCTTCAGTCCCTGCCCCATTGTAGAGTCTAAATTCCCTAACACACAAACAAGGGTTCATTTTTGACAGCAACCAATTAGCGTACTAGTGTGGGAGGAAATGCAAACATGGGGAGAACATACAAACTCCACACAGAAAAGGCCCCGATCAGGAATAGAACTAATGACCACAGTGCTGTGAGGCAGAAGTACTAACCACTAGGCTTCATTACAGAGACTGATTGGGAGTAAGGACCGTGTCAGATAAATGCTTTAGAACGCTACGGTTTTATGTCCATTATGATGCTGCATTTTAACCTAATGATATGCTTACTCTACTTTCCTTAAAAGTGAATAAATAAGACAGCTCCCCTGTCACAACTGTCAGAACACTGCATGCAGTCCCTTAAGGTATAGCCTATGAATATAATATAAGTAAAAAAAAAAGGATTAACTGGGATTTAAAGATACATTTGCAGCCAAATACTGTTTTTTTCACCAGAAATGAAAATAATTTTGTTAGTCCAGCGTACTGTTCCTTTCTCCGTCAGTCTTTTGGGTAAATGCTATGACATGAAAGGATGGAGGTCGAGCTGAGTAGAGTACAGTTGAAACTTCTTAAATGCCTGAATGGGGTAATACTAATATATTTTTTAGGTGTTGTTGACCTGAGGCAAGTGCTTTTTTCTTTCATGTGCACTCAATAAATAGGTCCCTTTGTGTCACAGAATTAAATATAAATGTGCTCCATGATGAAATCCATAACAGTAAGTAAAAGAAACCTACAGTAGATGTTAGGATTATCTTGTACAGACACTTTCCTATGTACTAAAGTGCTACAAGGTATTGTTTGAGGAAAAACCACTAACTGTATAATACACAAATAATTGATGGAGCCTCTGCTAAATAGGAGAGATGGGTATGGACTGTTGTGTATGTGTCTATCCTATATAAGGATGCAGTGGGTATATACAATACACATCATGTTCAAACAGATAGAATGTAAAAGCAACATTTTAGTACATTTCATCTTTTCATGTTCATGTGCAATGTTAATGATTTCTGTGTTTTCCATTCAACCTCCATGTTCATTCCCTGAGGAACAGACTGAAGAACAGTTGACTACAAACAGACATTGAAATAAAGAAATGGAAGTTGCTCAAATCAATTTATAGGCTCTAGCAGGTGCATGAAAGGGTGGGGTTATCCTAAAAGGAACAAACACAGAGAGATCCCCCAGCACACTGCTATAGCCAGCAACATATCTCACATTTTTACTGTAGATAAAAATGCAAAAGTCTTAGTTGCACACATTTGCAAATGTATGTTAAAGTCACCCGCCACTACACGGCACTTTTGCTAATAGGGTGGTCCTAACTCTAAACCATGAGAGTCCCATATATTTGGGCCATACATATGTGTTTTTAAATTGAGAGCTAACTTACCAAAGAGGTACCCCAGAAGCCTCCAAATAGCAATCCAATGTCAGCACTCCCCCTCAGAAACTGACACCAACATGCCTCAAAGACAAATAAAGAAATGGAAGTTGCTCAAATCAATTTATAGGCTATAGCAGGTGCATGAAAGGGTGGGGTTATCCTAAAAGGAACAAACACAGAGAGATCCCCCAGCACACTGCTATAGCCAGCAACATATCTGACATTTTTACTGTAGATAAAAACAACAGACATTGGCCTTAACATTCCTTGAATGCTACAATGGTTCTGATTCCTCAAATTAATCCTATATCAATCTTAAGAAGTGAAGAACTTCTTTAACTGCCATTACCTACCCTTTTAACAGAAAGCATCATGGTAGCCCCGAGTCAGCAAAGGATGCAATAATATAATTGCTATTATATATGTATAGATTACTGTCACCATGAATTGGACGTACCTGCTAGATTGAAGCAACTGTACCACAAGGCGCAGAGTCAGACACGCCCCCTGGTGTTCATTAGGGACTCTCACGAGGAGGAAAGGGCTTGGCTGCATGGAACATGCAGATTGCGACCCTTAAGGACAATTCTAATCAGGTAAATGGTGATATACCAAAAAGGAGAATGGACAAGCCTGGTCGAAAACAGAGCGGGCAGGGCAGATAACAAAGGAGTAAACAAGGAGTGGTTAGGAATAGTTAAGGTCGAAACCAGATGATGACACTATCCAAAACAGTGACGAGAAGGTGTAGTTAGGGCAGATGAAGGAGTCAAAACCAAAAGTCGATACAGCCGTAATATAATAACTGCGAGGAATACACAGGGACCAGATCGCAGGGCCATTGATGATCTGACACTGGAGAAGCACCAGAGTGAGGTTTATATAATACCCCTAGTGAAAAGGGGCGATCAGCAGGGTCAAGCTAAGCGCCCTGCTTCCGTTTGCCTGGAAGCATCCCGTTGCCTAGCAATGGAGCCCACTGAGATCAGGCAGGAAGACGCGTTCCATTGCTCGACAGCAGGACACGCTGATCTCGGGACAGGAAGATGCATCCCATTGCCAGGCAATGGGTGTGTTGACTGGGAGAGGAAGGCATCCATCCCTGTGAGTGCAGGGATGAGCAGGGACAGAGCCTGACAATTATCCATGTATCGTAATCAAAGTCAATGAAATTTAATAAAAAATCAAATTTTTCTTATGATTGTTTCCATTTTATTTTATTGCATAAGATACTTTACAGCAATATAAAAGACCTATTGTGCCTCTCAATTCCCATCACAGAAACAAAGTGTATATTGTCTGCACATCACTTCATCACTTCAAATCATGTAAACATGATGCAAAATTGCTGCATCCAACTGAGCCTTCACCACAACAGTATGAACATAATTGTGGCTTCTGGAGCATGTCACATTTAACTACAAGAATGTAAAGATTGTTCTTTGCAGTGGGCATTTGTGTAAATATAGGATCAAAACAATACAATGTATTTAGTGTCTGTAGATAATTACCATTTGTCATTGAATACCAATCTGTACACAAATGACTTAGTTGAGACTGCAAGGGGTTAATTACTTTCACCACTTACTCTCTCACCCACCTTTCAAATTACAAAATTGAGTGAAATCACAACTCTTAACAGACACCTGCAGCCACCACCAAATGACTTTAAACATGATTAAACATCCTCCTTTTATAAATATATGAAAAACATTGACAGGCAAATGTTTAACTTATAATATTTATTTAATGGTACACTAGAGATGACATTCATAATTTTTAAAACAAAAATATAAACTATGACCTAGAAGTCCATTTAGTCTGAGGCTAGGTGATCACTAGTATCATAAGAGAAATTGACCTGCCCTCAAAATACAGTCCTTTGTTGCCTTGCTTCAGGCTCTAAGCCTAACTGTCAGACGCCATTCCCGCACATTCAGGAAGTGCCGGGGACAAGCGCCTTCCAGTTCTGGTCAATCTTGGACCTATCATTGCCTAGCAACAGGGCGCGCTTGTATTTTGGTCCTGAGGCAGCAACGGGACGCTCTCCCTGTCTTCCTGACGGCAGTCAGCTGATTCTGACCACCGACCTCACTGCCATCAATCAATTACTGACGCGGCTTTCCTGATTCTGCACTTGGATTCCCCTTCTGGCATATTTTTGATCTCCTGGTTTGACCTTTGAACTCCCTGATGCTGCCTTTGCCTGCTCCTTCGGTACTTATCTGCCTGCACAGTTCTGACACGGATAGTACGACCTCGCCAACCCTCTATACGTCTCTGGTGGCTACAAAGGAGGGCCTGCGTGTCTCTGCTTGCGGTGGTCTCTGGCAAAGATCAAAGGCACGTTTGGACTCCACGCCTCCTAGACTAGCAGCATCAATACCAATAGGTGGGTCTTAGTCTCACGGGTAGCGTGACAGTATACTTTGGCCATGTTGACTGAAGGATCTGGTGAACCATCTGCTTGTGAATTGCTTTTACACCTGGCTCACAGAGTAGAGAAACATGAGACCGAACAGGCCCAGCTGCTTCAATGCATACAGGGAGTTGCTGCTAGACTTGAGTCATTTCAAACCACAATGAGGATCTCTCAAGCTGTGGCCATCCCCACCTCCGAAGTTACCCTGCCTTCCTCGGTTCCCACAACAGCCTCCACTTCTCTTCCACGCCTTCCGTCTCCTGAAAAGTTTGACAGGGATTCCAAGTAGTGTCAGGGTTTTTTGAAAGAATGCCTCATTCACTTTGAATGTAATTCCAGATCACTTTGGTCTGAGCGAGTCAAGGTTGCATTCATAATCTCCCTGCTCTCTGGAAATGCCCCCCTATGGGAACGTAATGATCCCCTTCTGCAGAACGCCTCTTCTTTCATCGAAGCCTTCCCAAAGCATTCGATGAGCCAGGCCGGGTCTCCTCGGTTGTCTCTAGCCTCCTGAACTTACGCCAAGGCTCTCAAACGGTGGGTCAATACGCGGTTCAATTATGTACGTTATCTTCTGAGTTAAAATGGAATAATGAAGCATTAGTGGCAGCCTTCTGGCAAGGCCTGGCAGATGGGGTTAAGGATAAGTTGGCCTCTCGCAAACTCCCAGCGGATCTGGACACTCTCATCTCTCTGTGTAACAGAATCGATTTACGCTTTCAGGAATGCTCACACAAAAGATCCCCTGCCAGATGTTTTTCTCCTTGTCTTGCTCCCCATTTTCTGAACCCATTTCCTCCCTGATGAACCTATACAGAGAGGTCAATGGTTCTGTTTCCCTGGGTTACTGCTTCCATTCTGCTGACGGTAGCGGTGCTTCATATGGAGACTATCAAATTTCTGGGTCTTCATTAATTCTATCATTCTGGGTCTTCCGTGGCTTAAACTTCATGTACCCCAATTCAACTGGAATTTGGTTCAAGTTACCTCATGGCGGCCTCAATGCTTCAAGAAGTGTCTTTCTAAAGTCAAGCCTATTGAAACCTCTGTTCCTTGTCATATCCTTTCATCCCAACCAGAGTTCACTACTCCTTATGCTTCTTTCCAGGTTGTCTTCTGCAAAGTTGCCTCGGAAATACTTCCTCCACATCGCCCTTGGGAGTGCACTATCGATTTGTTACCTGATAAACCTATTCCCAAAGGGAGGATTTACCCATTCTCACTGCCTGAAAATCATGTCACTATACATCACTGAAAATCTCCAACGAGGCTTTATCAGGAAATCTTCATCTCCGGTAAGTGCCGATTTCTTTTTTGTCAAAAAGAAAGTTGGGACCTTACGTCCTTGCATCAACTATCGGCAATTGACTGCCATAACCATTAAAACAGATACCCTCTTCCACTCATCACAGTGGAAGAGGAAACAGATTGTTCTGCAAACTCAAAAATTGTGTGTTTGAGGTTTCTCAGATTCCGTCTCTGGGATACATTGTCTCTGGCTTCCAGATGGATCCTGAGAAGTTGTCTGCAATTGTTAATTGGCCTCAACCTTTCGGGCTGAAAGATGTGCAAACTTTCATTGGCTTTGCCAACTACTATAGGCAATTTTCCACCTTATTGCCCCAATTACCGCTCTCACCCGAAAATCGGCTAATCCTAGGAATGGGGCGCCTGAGGCCATTTCAGCATGGGATTCCTTAAAGGAAGCATTCTTGGCGGCTCCTGTCCTTGTCCAGCCCAAGCAAGGCCTTTTTTTCCTGGAAGTGGATGCTTCATCTGTCGGAATAGGGGCTAAACTCTTGCAAGAATCCTCTGCTGGTATCATTTGCCCCTGTGGATTTTTGTCCAGGAAGTTTTCCCCTTCTGAACGCAATTATGGTATATGGGATAAATTATTACTTGCCATCAAATCTGCTTTAGAAGAGTGCCGCCATCTTTTGTTGGGAGCCATCCATCCGCTCATTGTATTTACTGACCACAAGAATCTTATTTACCTCCGAGATGCCCGATGTTTGAACCCTCGTCAAGCCCATTGTTCCTCATTCTTCAGTCGCTTTAACCTGAGACTTACTTATTGCTCTGGTGCCCAGAATTCCCGGGCTGACGCCTTGTCTCGTTCCTTTGACTAATCCGACTTGCTTCCTGTCTCCAAACCTCGATTTATACTTAAACCTTCCAGCATTGTAGCCATCACTAGACCTCCACAGATGCCCGCAAGAGATAATATTCGATAATGGAGTCAAATTCATATCTCGCTTCTGGAGAGCTTTCTGTAAAGACTTGGGAGTCGGTTTGAAGTTTTCCTCAAGCTACCATCCCCAGACCAACGGTCAAATTGAGTGAGTAAATCAGGACCTTGAAGTTTTTCTCCGTTGTTTCTCTTCCAATAATCAATTTGAGTGGAGTAATCTACTTCCATGGGCTGAATTCGCCCATAACTATCATGTTCATGGTTCTTCTGGTTACTCTCCCAGTGTTTGGCTCCCATCCCATTCTACCTGACTTTTCTTCCTCTCCTGCTCCCACAGTTCCATCTGCACGCTCTCTTGTTCATGATTTATCTCATATTGGGAACTCTGCTATGGAAAATTTATTGATGTCCTCTCAGCAGTATAAATGTTCCACTGATCGCCATCGAAGACTGGTTCCTGTTTTTCGACCAGGAGCTTAAGTATGGCTTTCTACCCGGAAACCTCAGATCATGGGTACCATCTATGAAGCTGGCACCACGATTTATTGGTCCTTTTCCATTAACTCAAGTCATCAATTCTGTTACCTATAGTCTCCTTCTACCCTCCTCCCGCCTAAGATTCAAAATGCCTTCCACATATCATTGTTGAAACCCCTAATACTTAATAAATTTTCCCGTATTTCCGCCCTTCCGTCTCCTATTCTTGCAATGGAGGGTGACTAGTATGAAATCAGCCACATCTTGTATGTTCGTCGCTCTCATGAGCACTCCCATTATCTGATTTAGACTTCAAGAAAGGTCTTGGGTGAATGAGGTGGATCTTCACGCTCCCCGTCTTCTGTCTGCCATTCTAAAGAAACTTTCCTCAAAGGCTTCTACTTCTCGGAATGACGGGAAGGGGTACTGTCGGGCGCCGTCCCCAAACATTCAGGAAGTGCCGGAGATGGGCGACTTTCTGTTCTAGTCAATCGCGTCCCGGGATGCATCTGTATCTGGGCCAGGTGGTTGCCAGCTCATGTGAGGCTTCTCCGCATCCCGTTGCCTAGCTACCTGTTTTCCTGTTGGCGGTCAACTGATTCTCACCACTGACCCCACTGCCTTCAATCAGAGCACAGTGCACACTATATAAGGGACTTCCTGGCACCATTAGGGTGCCAGAGTATCAAGGTCCCCCTTATGCTCCAGCGCTCCTGTCTGTGTTTCTGCACCCTGATTGTCCTTTTGGTTACTGACCCAGCGTTCCTGACTCTGGATTCCCCTTCTGGCATATTTTGGATCTCCTGGCTTGACCTCTGAACTTCCTGACGCTGCCTTTGCCTGCTCCTTCAGTACTTATCTTCCGGCTCTGACCCAGATTGTACAACCTCGCCAACCCTATCTACCTCTCTGGTGGCTACCTAGGTGGGCCGCGACCTGCGTGTCCTTGCCGCTATCTCCAAACTCCCTTGCAGGGATCCCTGTTGATGACCAGAGGCACGTTTAAACACCTCCTAGACTAGCAGCCTCAGTACCAGTAGGTGGGTCTTAGTCTCAGGGCTATCATGACACTGACAGAGTAGAATGATGCCCCCTTTTCAAAGAGTTACATGTCAGAGCTCCACTCAACTTAGAGGCTATCAAAGTTTATCAAGACTTAGATATTTAGTAACTCTAGGATTGTCATTTTGTAGAATTTGCTAAATAAATGATAACTGGAATCTGATTGGTTGCTATAGACAACATTTCCACTTTTTTCAAACCCACAGTTTAGTAAATATACCCCTTGAGGTCTTTTAAAGTGTCTCTTGAGTTGGTTCGAATGTTTGAAAATGCATGAATAACCGAACTTTAGATTAAAAAATGTGAGCTAAATTTGAGCCAGGCTATCAGGATCAAAAATGTTTTAGTCAATTAAAAACATGTTCACTATTAACTGCCTATATCGCATAATATTTTAATGCTTTTATAATGAGACTCACAAATTCAGACTAGAACACAGTAATATTTCCTGTTTTAATCTAAAAAATAAAAATAGAATAACATTTAGCTATTTAGGCTTGAACAAGGAAAAGATATTTCATCATTTATGCTGCGTCTTTTAACTGTGAGCTGCATACACGAACTTTGAACTTAGAGTTGGAACTTCACATCTGAGTCAACATCTTGCAGCTATAAAATATAAAATACACAACTTGGTGGTCGAACCAATAGTGAATTTCAATATTTTGGAGATTGAATCACAAGTTCAAATTCATCAAAATAGGCTGTTTCAATTGAACATTTTTTTAGTATTTTTAAGAGAAGTTTTGTGGCATTTGTAATGTGAATAGGCAGCATCCAAAACTGCGCTTTCGATGTTCTGTCTTGTTTGCAACATCTTGGAAAATTAATAAATAAATGAACAAGGAAAAAAATAAAATCTGTCCTTTATTTAAGTATTTTATTTTATTAAAATAACCTTAGTACTTTTTGACCTTCATGAGTGTGATAAATCAGTGCTCTCATATTCAGTGTTCATTATGGGCAGCACAGTGGCTAAGTGGTTAGCACATCTGCCTCACAGCGCTGGTGTCATGAGTTCAGTTCCCAACCATGGTCTAATCTGTGTGGAATTTCTATGTTCTCCCCATGTTTGCATGGGTTTCCTCCGGGTACTCCGGTTTCCTCCCACACTCCAAAAACATACTGGTAGGTTAATTGACTGCTATCAAAATTGACCCTAGTCTCTCTCTCTCTGTCTGTGTGTGTGTGTGTCTGTGTGTTAGGGAATTTAGACTGCAAGCTCCAATGGGGCAGGGACTGATGAGAATGAGTTCTCTGTACAGCGCTGCAGAATCAGTGGTGCTGTATAAATAAATGGTGATGATGATGAAGTATTCCAATTTGTTTTTTAAATTAATTTCCTTTCTTTACTCACCATTGTTCAATGTTTCATCCAGTTCTCAGCGACTGGGTAATTGTATAAGTAAGATGGTCTTATGCAAGCTGAAAAGAGAATTCTATTATAATTAGCATTGATTTATAATAAATAGTTTAGGTATTACTGTGGTCACAAAAGTTGTGCCGAAAAAATAGTATAAATCATATAAATAATAAAGTTGCATTATCTATTGTATATTACATGTATTCTGTAACAACATTAGAATACTACTGTATTTTTCTTATTATCAACCAATATAGTAGCAATATTATTAGGTTATTTACATATTTAAATTGTTCTTTAAAAATCACGCATCAAAGGGGTATCCTGCTTTTATTCATGGCACCTAAGCATTAACCACACAATGTAAAACATTTATAATATAGTTTTATTTTAAAAACATACTTACAGTGGGAAGAATCAGGACCGACTATATTTTCTGGGCCTGATCCATCAAGGCACATATCTGCCGATTTTGAGTGCATCGTACGTACAATCACTCTGCACATGCCCAGAACCGGGACATACACCAGTAAACGCAGCCCTGTCCGCTCCATCTAAGGATATTTACTACAGCCTACGATTTTGGGGAGTGAATGGGGTGAGGAAGGAGCGTTTTACCGTAGTCAATGTACAGTAGGGGTGTGCCAAACTTGGGCGCACGCAGTCACAGCTGAATGAAGCTCTGGGCATCGCAAAGTTACTAATTTTACTGCCGTATCTCTTGCTCCAGCTACAGGGCTAGTCTAAGTGCTGATCAGTAGTGATGACAGTCTTGTATGCATGCTATAACATGTGTTATCAGGAGTGCAACTGTAAAAATGTATTAGACATTAAGAACATACTATTAAATTTATTTCATGGGGAAAAAAAATATTTTAATTTTTTTTCTATTTTATCACTAATCCTATATTATTAACAGGTGACATTCATTATTTTTTTTTTCTGAGTATTCTTTTGCGGATTTATAATCCCCATAGACATTGGTCGTATCCTACACCCAAGTTCATCAGTGCATGTATCTTCAGATCCATTACTTTATGCAATGAGTACACAGAGCAGCCATCGTGTTCAATCACCTCCACTCCTGAGCATATATCCCTTGCTGTTATTTTCCTGGCACCTAGAACACAAAACAAAACATGACTACCATTTTAGTAGGTGGAGGTCTATGGGCTTTTAGCCAAGTTCTAACGTTCAATTTACACAGTTTTATCTGTTTACCACATAACAAAGCTCAACGTTCCGCTGTGTTAATGGAAGCTGAAATATATCCCTGCAAATCCAACTTAATGAAACATTAAAGAAAAACAAAATATAAAACTAGAGCACATGAGTACACTTGTTGTAACACTGTGGAACATGACACAAATAAATCCAGCTAATAAAAGCAAAGCGCAAATTAAATTCCATTAAACAAATACTTAACTTTTAGCCTATGTAAAGTAGAATTAATGTAGTAAACAAAACTTTTCAAGCACAAAGACTTAACTTGTCTAAAAAAAAAATTCTAATAATTTTTATGGGATGGAAAAACTGCTATTTTGTGCGGTCATTGACTCCATGTGGCAACACCTACCACTTTATTTTTTTTTTCTTTTAATTCAATCGCTTCAGAAAACACAGCCGAGATTTTCTTCCTACTTAGCTATTTAACAAAATGACAAAAACAATTTAACTGAATTCTGCTCTATGCTTCTACGTAGATAATGTAAGTCATTGTTTGTCTCTAGTCCAGCTGCATATGGTTTACTTCTTTATACATAAAATATTTTTTGTTATGATGGGGGACACATGGGAAAAGCACCAAAAACATGTTTCTTTTGATGTCCCCATTTAATGTTAGGATTCTGCCAAGTTTTAATACACTCAGTGATGTTTGCCAGATTTCTTTGACTTAAGCAATAAATTCTTTAAAAAAAAAAAAAAATAGAGGCTCCTTTATAACTACATTTTAAGTTTTCTTTTCTAATTTTGTTAAAGTAATTCTTAAGCAGTAGAAGACATGAAACAGCAACAAATGTTGCTCAACAACAAACTTCAGGAAAAGAAAATGATGAATTTGTAGTTGAAAAGTTCCACCACATAAAAATTTGCACGTCATTTTAGCCATTTGCTATTTACTAACAGAATTGTTTTGATTTATGTTTTGACTTCTCTTTAAATCTTGTTTAGAGATGGATTGAGAGGTTATTTGTCTATATTCATAGTGTAGGATCATGGTGGAGATTCTGAAATACAGCAATGTGGTGGAGTCTCTTGCCGGAGCATTGTGATAAGGACATACTTGCCAACTTTTCCTCGTTGGCTTCAGGGAGATCCCGGGGGAGGTGGGCGTGCATGGGCGGGCTTGATGAATCACATAATTTTGGCCCCGCCCCTAAACCATTATCACAATTTTGGCCAATTACAGCAGGGGGCTAAGATGACGTGATATTTGCATCATTAAGACCCCACCTTCCCTGCCACTTATCTCTAGTGTTGGGGCGAGAACCGGGAGGTTGCCCTGCTCTTCCGGGAGCTCAGGAGGTCTCCCAGAAATGTGGGAGTCTCCTGGACATTCCGGGAGAGTAGGCAACTATGCATTAAAGAAAAGCAGCTAATGAATCTCAATACATCAATACATGGACATAGGACACAATTTCTGAACTGCGTCATCATGCCACATATGCCAAAGCCAACCACATCTTGTACTGGCTCAGCATCAGGGAGAATGCCAGACTCTTCAGGGAGTGAGGTAGATCACCCTATTTCAGGGAGTCTCCCAGACATACAGGGAGAGTTGACAAGTATGGATAAGGACTCTTGAAGATACCAGCACAGTGGAGAGTCTTCCAGGCAGAATTGTCATGAAGTCTCTTCCAGTCAGTATAGTGGTGGAAACTCTTGCAGACAGCTCAGTGATAAAGATCCTTGGAAGAGAATTTGAAATGAGAAAACTCTCTATGTAGAATTAAACCACACTCAATAAAACGTAAAGAAGGTCATCTCAACCCAACAACTACTATCACATGACCCTAACCTTATAAAATTAACATGTAGCCAGCTACACACTCCTTCTTCCAATTTGTATGAAGCGAGAAGCCTCTCTCAGAGTCTCTTCCATTAATCTACACAGCATTGTACGTTACTGAAATTTTTATATTGTTTTTTTTTATAATGCAGTGAGTGTGATTCAATTTATTGTTCTATACTGTATACCAACTGTGTCAGAAAATTATCTATCTAATAAATGGCTTTTTTTACACTCAAATAATTACTGCAGTAGATGTGGTTCAAATTATCAGAACATATTTTTGTAAATTATTCCTTAATTTTTTCTGTCTTATAAATTCTTCTTTTTAATAAAAGATATTGCCGTACTTTGCTTCAATTTATTAATCAATTAATTTTTTCCCAACTGTAGCTTATATGTATCTGTCTTATAACCACTTATTTTTCACCAAAATAAATATATGTGGTTTAGATGATTAAAGTTGCTGCTATTTTCTGTCAATCCATAATGATTAGAGGCAATTGCTGGCCTGGTGGGTATCCCTCATTCTGTCGGGTTCCTTCAGCCAGTGATCTCCATTAATTAGCAGTCATGGCTAAAGACCGATTATATGAGTGCAGATGTTTCCTGTACTGACTGTGTAAGTTAAAGTTGGATGAATAATAGAAGATCTGGTCAACTGCAGAATCGGCACTTTAATTGAAACTTAACTGCCTTTCCAGCAATATTAGTGGAAGAGGAACTGTATAAAACAAAAAGGAAAAATGAAAAATATTAGATTACTTGATATCCATAATAAGTTGCAAACTATTTCCATGTATCTCGGTGTCAGCAAAAATTTAACACATTTGGGAATAGGGCAAGCAGACTTTTAGCTTGTAAGTTACGGGGCAAAAATGCTATCAACCGAATTAAACACCTGTCTGACTCCAGAGGCTGACGGGTCTCAAATCCCTTAGATTTTGCAAATAAATTCGCTAGCTACTACGAGAAGCTGTACAATTTGCACACAAACCCTTCCGCTCCGCAGGCCATTAAGACCTTAGAGACCTTAAGTGCCAGGTCCAAATGGCTTTACTAACAATTGCTACCCCAGGTTTAGGACCGAATTGGCCCCGTCTCTTACTGCACTATTTAACCATGTTACTTTGACTCCTGCTTTCCCTAAGGAAATGTAGGAATTCCAAATTATAACTATCCTTAAACCGGGAAAAGACTCCACCAAATGCCAAAATTATTGTCCCATCGTGTTATTAAATTCGGACATTAAAAAATTAGCTAAAATCATTGCACTGCATTTAAACCCGATCTTCCCCCGATTGATCAACCCTGACTAAGTGGGATTTGTTCTTGGCAGGCAGACAATGTCAGGCGGGTGTTTAATGAGACGGATTATCATTCTATCCACAATCGCCCCTTGCTGTTACTCTCCGTAGACGTGGAAAAAGCGATTGACAGGCTCCATTATTCCTTAATTTTGTTCTCCCCTCCTCTAACCTCTCACTAATGGTCCCAAACTTGAGTTTGGTGTCATGGCAAGAGTTGGGTATTGTTAACCTATGCCTCCTCATGGTAGACACCTCCCTCTTCTTCTTCACATACTTGTGAGACCACTTTAAGATTCTCTCAAGGGAATTCTATAAGTACTTACAGGTCAGACACTTGTTTCAGTCTCAAGTAAAACACCTTGCTGCTCCTGCTCCCCCACTCCTATATTATAACTAGGAGGTTATCTTTGTCCAACCGAGCTGGTGGCATCTCTTCCTGGTACATACTCCTACTCTCTTCTAGTGAGGATAGCAAATTGCTGGCTCAGTCTCTGTTAGGAATCTTACCTTTTCTTCGGTGATCCCCGTCGATCAGCACTTCCAGGTAGTGCCGGCAGAGGTCACATGACCTATGGGCAAGGAATTCAAATTTCTATTTCAAGCTGCTCTGACACATTATCTGTGTTAGAGTAACGTGTTACCCCCGCACCTGGCTTCCTCTCCTCGTTCCTGCTCCCTCTGTGTACTCCCTTGTGTTTTTGGCTACTCCTGTGTATCAACCTGGTTTTTGTCCTCTGGCTACACTTTGTCTCATCCCTGGCACTGCTGACCGGCTGACTCCTGTGTACCGACCCGGCTAATGTCCTCTGGCTACTCTTTGTCTCATCCCTGGCACCGCTGGCCATCTGACTCCTGTGTACCGACCAGGCTAATGTCCTCTGGCTACTCTCTGTCTCATCCCTGGTACTGCTGACCCGCCTGACTCCTGTGTACCGACTCGACTATACCTTCGGACTCACCTCCTTACTCTCCCAGCACTGGGGATCTGGAATCTCGCTACATTCTCCAGGATATCACGGTTAGTGCAGTTACTTTCTGCTATTTACCTTGCTTGCTCTGCCCTATCTTGCCTGTCCATCTCATAGAGCCTGTCACGGCTATGAATAATTATGGATCCCCAGCCTCTACTTAGATGGTGATAGTAGAGGGTGGTGGAGACAGGACACAGTGGAATTTAAGTTCTTAACTTGAGAGCATCACAGAAAACAATAACACAAACGATGGTGGTAATGTTGCAACTTGATATTTTGATAGAAGATACAACAGCAGTAATAATAAAAGGTATGTACAACTCAGCAGAGCTGAGCAGACGGCAGTTCATAAAATACAGTAATAATCACAGAAGTTACTTCAGTTGGTAACCAATGGCAGCAGCATGCGAAATAGACAATATAACAGTTCAACGCTAAGATGGTAATTAGAACACTTGGATCCCACACGAAACACACAGCAGATGAAGGTGAACCACTGACACAGCTAGAAGTCCGATGAGAATAGTATGTAGACTTGGCTGATCCAAACGTATAATATGATTCACTTTAGCAGGTGGTTATAGGTATCACAATAGTTCATATTAGCGGAACAGAGAACGTTATATGTTATCCAGGAACTTGGATATAACTGGTAACATGCAGGAAGGTGTTGCCTAGAAGTAACAACGTGATAACGAAATCCAAACTGAGCGTAGAACTACAGGTCACAGAAGATCCAGTTAACAGGTAAGAGTGAGTTCATCACAATTAGACAACAGCTGATAACGCACACAACTTGAATTGAAGTAGAGGCTCCCGGCTTAGCAATATATTCATATTAACAGTCCAGCAATAATAATCAGCAGAATAATAATAGCCGTGCCAGACATAGAACCATAGATGAAAAGAGAACTTGATTGTAGTTCAACATAGAATACCGCAACATAGACTGCCATGTAGAATAGTACTTGAGCCAATCAACATGAGTGCAGATGTAGCAGACAACTCACGAATAGTTCTGTGTGCAGATGAACAACAACACGTAACTTCAGCTTGTAGATGGACCGGCGTGTGACAGAGCCCTATCCTTACGTCAGTAGGCTAACCTGGGGGCCGCGACCTGCGGTTCTCCGACAGCTAAAACCATCCTGCCTTGCGGCATTTCTTGGAGAAGACCGGGAGGGCCTTTAGACTCCGCGTCCTGGGAAGGCTGGCGCTAATAATAACTAAGGTAAATCCTAGTAATTGTAACAGTCTCTATGGTAAGTGGACCTTCAAATGTCTATTACTGATGAGGGCTGGGAAATTATATTTTTAAATGTGTTTAAGATGTCAAAATGCATTAACCACTCGGAAATGCTTATTAAGATTTTGCACAGAATTTACTTGACTCCTGATAATCTTCATAGATTTATGCCCAATGTGTCAAAGTTTTGCTGGAGGAATTGTGGTGAGATAGGGAGATTGATACACACCTTCTGGTCATGACCGAAGCTGCAAGGCCTTTGGACGAAAGTTTTCAACCTGATTAATTCAGTGAGTTCCGTAGCATTAGCCCCAACGCCGGAAATCACTTTGCTGCACTTATACCTCTTTATCTCCAAAATCATAAGATATATGTAACTGGCCACATTCTTATTGCTACTGGAGCAGCTGTTGCGCATTCCTGGAAGTCTCCCTTACCCCTGCTCCTTTCAATTGTTAAGACCAATATCCAAAAGAGCTACGTTATGGAAACTATGGGCCTCCCACATTAATCATCAGTTTCTTCCCCCTTGTGTAAATGACTTGATTGGAGTACTAATTATTCTGAGCATCTAGCCCCATCACAGGTATCCTCCTCTTTGTAAAAGCAACGCAACACTACCAGTTTTTGATGTATAATTTTTGCTGTTGTCTAAAGTACTTGTGTTTAATTTGCACCCTCCCCTGATGTCTTTTGTCCCCTTACTTCCCATTGTATTATGTATATTTCTTACTTTACTTTCATCTCAAAAAATTTCATCTGTTAAAAAAAAAAGTCCTAATAAAGAAAACTAAAAAAGAATCTAAAATTCAGAATACATTTAAATTATGAGTGACCCTTAACAAATGCAGGGAAGGAGTCTAAACTGAGTATTTGTCTAACTAATATAACTTTCACATAGCCGCCCCTGCAATATCACAGGTATATGAAACTAGGATAATGCCAGGTGACATAGTCTCCCACCCCAACAAATTTCTGGGTAGACCGGGTTCACACTGAGTCTGCCCGGGTCTCCATGGCAACATCACAAGAGCTGCTTTGATTGACTCCCCTTGTGATGTTGATTTTTTTTTTTTACTTTTTAATAGGTTTCGGTGAGACCCGGATTGAAAAACCCAGGTCTCACCATTCATACTGGCATCTAGATGGGTCAGACCCGGGAATAACTCTGCAAAAGATCCGGGTTCAATTCCTGGGTCATCTGACCCGGGTAGATGCAGTGGACCCATTCACACTGAGCCTAGACCCAGGTCGTCGGGGCTTCCCCCGGCAATAACCCAGGTTTTTGAGGCAGTGTAAAGGGTGTGTTATAGGGCCTGATTCATTAAGGAAAGTAAGGCAAAAAGTGAGTACATTTTCTGCTGGACAAACCATATTACAATGCAAGGGGTGTAAATTAGTTTATTATTTTGTACTTAAGCTAAATACAGTCTGTTTTTTCATGTAGCACACAAATACTTGATAGTTTTATTTTTACAATAAAATTTAAATTTAATCTAGAACATGCTCTACTCCAACTATATATATGTCCCCACATTTTAAATTCACCTCCCCCTCCAATGAAACATGGTTTGGCCCAGGTGCAAAGTTACTCCTTTTTTTTGCTTTACACTCCTTAATGAATCAGGCCCATAATGTTTATTTTTTTAACCGCCATTTGCCAAATTCAGTTTAATGGATTTGAGAAGTCTCTCAAACAACAAGTCCTGTTTTATTGTGCCTACCTTTACCCATAGAGCAATACCATTCTTCTGCCTGTGATGCCCTCAACAAGCACTCACAACCACCACGCTCCTCGCAGTGGACAAAAATAAAGTTTTGTTTTTTAACAGTGCTATTTCAAACTGGATATTTAATGTTGTGGTTTTATATAGGGAATCTTTAAGAACACTTTACATTTTTTAGGGGGTAAATATGGCTTAAGTATAAAATGAAGAGAAAACAACTTTGTTATGTTTTTGATCTTTAAAATTAAAATCTTAACTTGTCACTAGATGTATATTAAAAGTATGTGTGCAAGAAATGTTTGTATGAATGAGGCCAGACTGATCTCTTCCCAATTCTTCAAAAAGTACTGGGTGACCTGAGGTGTATATATTACGTGATCCCAGGCTACAAAAAAAAAGTTAAACCATCTGTGTCCAAAAATATGTCATGAATGCCTCTTTTTCAGTTAAATAATTGAAGTTCAGGTTTTGGAAACAGATACTTTCAAACGCTGCTTTGTAAGTCGTTGTTTTTTTTACCTTGTTTTGAGGCTCTGTCACATTGCTCCATATCATATTTTTGAGTATAATATTCTCAGGTTGCAACTGCTATAATTTATTATGATATTGAATGCATTCATTTGTGTTGCATTAGGGTTAGGGTGATTTACATACACACTTGAACTGATGCCTTGCCACTTTTAAGCAATGACATTTGTGTATATGTGTATTTGTGTATTATGTAACAGAAGTGTTGACTCGCACACCTCACACACCTTTACTGTGTTCTTCTTCAGTGTTGTGTAAAGCCTATGATAATAACTTTAATTTTACTATGCATTGGCCATTTATATGTGCTCAATACTCATGTTACTTTGTGATGCTTTGAGAAAGGCTCCGGAATTAAGCTCAATGTTGAGAAATAAATATTGATTAGATCTAGAATTTGGAGATGACCACCTGAGTTCATCATTATTATTATTATTATTATTATTATTAATTTGTATTTATAGGGCCCCACTGGGTGTCCGCAGCGCCGTACAGAGACAAACAATTACAATACGAGGTGAGACGGCACGGTACAGTAAACAATAAGCACAGTAACTCAGAAGCTCAAAGCACAGCTAGAGAGAGGGGGGAGGGAAGATCCGCATACACTGGAGCCCAAGAGGGAGGGCGCGGATGACGGGGAGACCCCCAGAGGGGTGGGGGATAGGTAGCTGGAGAGCAGAGTTAGAAGTGGAGGAAACAGGAGGAGAGAAGGGAGCATACAATCTAAGGGGAGGGGTAGACAGACAGAGAGACACAGGGGTGAGAGGGAGAGAAGGCGTAACGGAGGCAGATTCAGGGGAGGAGGAAGAAGGGGACGAGGCAGAAGAAAAGGTAGGAAGTCAAGTGGGAGACTGGAAGGCTTTGAGAAAGAGGTGGGTTTTTAAAGCCCATTTGAAACTGGACAGATTGGGGGATGTTCTGATGGAGGGAGGGAGCTTGTTCCAGTGGAGGGGGGCAGCGCGGGAGAAGTCTTGGATACACGCGTGGGAGGAGGTAATCAGAGGGGAAGAGAATCATCTTAAGAAGACTCCTTAATTTCCTGGCTGGCTGTACCGAGCAGTGTAGCTGCTTGAAATCAGTGTGTCTCATTTTTGTTCTCATGATAATCATCCTTACTTGCTCTGTAGGAATGTGTCATGTAGTAGAACCTGGAAACAGTAGATTTCCTGTTGCCAACCAAGGTTAGCATTGACAGAACTGAGGCGAGGAGTTGCAGCCCTCAGAATTGCCCCTGGTGTGACAAGCTGGCAGGCATTGAAACAATGGCACCGAATCAGCAAATTGAAGAGAGAAGTCAAGCAGGGCAAGATTGGGAACCCAATGAAATACCAAATCAGTAGACGTGAGTCAAAACAAACCAGAGTCTGCAACTCTGGAGAATTTTGCAAACTACCAAATCACTAGAGAAGATTATAGTAAAACAAGCTGAGGATCTCGATTGTTTCTAAACATAAATCATGGGGATTAAAAAAAGGAATAAAATTAGGAGAAAACGCTAAGCAAAAGGTAATCCTAATACTCTGTCTCTGAACAGTGTACAGAGTGCAGTTTAAATAGGTAGGTGAGTTTCCAATTGATATTTCCTGGAGTAGGCTTGTATTAGGGATGCATTATGGGCAGAAAATTGTGGAATCATACATAGATAACCCTATTGCACTTTCAACTGATTGTGATCCACTCAAATACTGGCAGAATAAGTATTGTCTAGACGTGTATTCAGGGTTGATGGTAAAAAAAGTCACAGAAAATAACAATCCGCAATTGCCCAGAAATTTGGAATTACATTTTTAAAAATGTGTTAAGGATGGATAAGACCTAAATTTACAAACACACACCAATGCAAGACTTGCAAAAAAAAATAAGTGCAGATAAACTTTGAAAATATTTCCGGGGGAAGCATGTTTTGTGTGGGACTCCTAAATCACCCATCTAAACATATCCTTTCATCCTACAGCCCTGTGAGTTGTTCTAACTAGGTAGCCTATAAAATGTTTTTCATTGCGAGATGCTAACCAAATATTGAAAAAGTAAAGGACGCAAGAGCCATGAAATATATATAGTTTAAGGCAGTTTATGGATTTAAAGAATACTTGCTACATAAGATGCATTGAAGCCCAGGAACTCAGACACAACTTTGATTGAAATTTGGTCAAAGTTTTTTTGGGGGTGGATGATACAATTTTTACCCTTGATAACAGTGGAAAGATTTTATATTCTCCTTTTATAGAGAGCATCAGATTGTTAATATTTTTTTTTACTTTTGTAAATATTAAACCAGTGGTAAGGTTTATTTGCCAGGCACACTATGATTTTGTGAAGTCATTTCTTGAAGCAAAGATCCATTACTATCTGCTGTTTCTCTTCAAGACAATGGAAGTAGCAACACATACCATAGTTTTCATATTTTTTATTTTTTTTTAGAAAACAAAAGATTAACTTTAAACAGAAGCCACCTGTCATTTTTTTAACTCTGAATTAAAAAAATAAACAATAACATCTAATCTAACACAGTCCCCACCTAAACTCTATAGTAGATAAAGTCTGTAAAACACACATGCATACCTGAAAGCAAAATAAAGGAGATTTAGTCGAGGTAAAGTGGGTGCCACCTTGAACCTAATGTCCATCTGCTGCTTGCTCCAGACCCTGTAGTGGGACTGCAAGAAGCAGGAAGGGCTATAGTGCATCAAGGCTGACAGTGAATGGATTCAGTTGTTGTTGTTGTTATAGACAGCTTGAGCAGGAGTGTGGGACAGCAGAAAACACGCCAATAAGGGACAGCTGCATGTCTCTGCGGCTATCCCTCCACAAATCTACAAGACGTTACTCCGGCCCATACGTCAAAATGTCAAGCCAACAGTTATATATCAGCAAGGACAAATTGTGGGGAAAGGCAAATGGTCATATGTCAATCTCCCATTGTCCCATAGATTGTAAGCTTGCGAGCAGGGCCTTCTCACCTCTTTGTCTGTTTTACCCAGTTTGTTTATTAGTTTATTATGTTTGTCCCCAATTGTAAAGCGCTATGGAATATGTTGGCGCTATATAAATAAATGATGATGATGATGATGATGATGATGATGATGGTCCATCAGCTATCTTGTCTATGCTTGCACTAAAGAGGAAGGCAGATCTTTGAAACATTCCTAACCTGATCATGCAAGTGGCGGAAAGGGTTCATTCAGAACATGCTGGTGCCCAGTCTCATACTCTGGAATTCCTTCATGGTGAGTGATATGTATATGTTCTTCCTAAATGAGCAGCAGCCAGTTCAACCTTGTTAATCAAAAGACAACCTATCATAAGAGGCACAACAACAGTCAAGTACAGGAACCTATCTAATATATCCCTAGGAAAGGATAGGAACCTAGTGTGATTATTAATCGTTCTTGCTTCCACAATTGTATCCAGCTGCCCAGGGTTGTACGGTTGGAGCAGAAGCCATTATTACTGCGGTGCAGATACTTAAAATAAGCTGCATGAACCTGTCTTTGTTCCTAACAACCTCATCAGAAGCTCCCTCTGTTCTGCTAGGGTATTCACTGCTACTTATAAGATCATTGTATGGAGTCAATCAATTACTCTGCAGTTTCCAGCAAGCCTGTGCCAACCTGTTTGCAGTCTATCTGGAGGTGATGGCAAAGTTTGGAGGTGACCACACACCACAGTTTTCCAGCCCCTTCCCATAACAATGCTGCACCGATTGCAAGCAACTATCAAAAAGAGCTTTGTCTTAGCAGTGTGAAACACTACCAAGCCAGAGAAAATTGTGACAGGACTATGGGCTATCCCTATCTATAGCATATGATGGTGTCATTGGAGCCTAAACATCTGGGCCCTCCTTGGATACTCCTGCATCTGGTGGGAAGGAGAGAAGGAATCAATGTTGACTGCTGTATAGGCATCTGACTGTAGCTGGGTGCTACCGCAAACATCCAGTAAAACCATAGCTGTGGAAATAGCAGAAAGAAGATCCCGCTGATGAAGAGACATCCAAATAATGATTCTGAACTTAGTGATATTTTCAAATCTTCATTCCTTATTTGTTACCTATGTGGGTGTATGTCGGCTAGATGATTACAGAACTTAAGGCACAGATGCGTAAGCAAAACTACTATTCACACTGCCTTTGAGACAGTAGCAAAACATTTTATTGATGCTTAGAGGTGTATTTACTAACCTGCAGATTTAAAAAAATTGTAGATGTTGCCTATAGCAACCAATCAGATTCCAGCTGTCATTTTGTTGAATGCACTAAATAAATGACAGATAGAATCTGATTGGTTGCTATAGGCAACATCTCCACTTTTTCAAACCCGCAGTTTAGTAAATACACCCCTAAGCATCAATAAAATGTTTTGCTGCTGTCTCAAAAGCAGTGTAAACCCTCAGTTTAGTAAATATACCCCTTAGTGTTTAAAATGTTGATTTGTGAGGTGCCGCAGTGGTTCACCACGCCAACAAGTGAGGAAAATGGGGTATACATAAAACAGTGAAATACAAGGTAGGTAAATTAAATGCAGATGTAAAAACAAAGTGGTAGGGGCCCTGTTCATAATTACAATCTACTTGGAAAAGGGCACAGCTGAGACAAGAGGAGTGAGTGCGGTTCTAAGTGAAGATTGAACATTTGTGAGGGTAGGCTCTAGCTAATAGGTGGGTTTCAGACAGAATTTAAAGATTTGATGGCTGAGGAAGAGTTTTATCAGGCATGGTAAGGAATTCTATTGTCTTATTCAACGTTTAGCTGCAGAATTTCTCATGTTTCTCTGACAGAATGTGGCCTTAAGTGTCCCCCATGCATCTTTATTACTTTATTACTTTTTGTTACACCTGGAATTTCCTGTCCTACTCCAACTGCACCACATAACAGAATTAATTATATAATTGACAGTCAAACTTCACAAAATGCAGAATTTACATATACAGAAATGCCAAAGCAGAACTTGAAGATTGAATAGCTGGAATTCTGGATCTCTGAGAAATGGCTTGTTCTGCCTCAAAACTTGTGCAAATTCGCACAAAATTTGTTCAAAATTGCAGTCCAATGTTGCTAAACTCTAATACCAAACAAAGTCCAGTTAAAGCAGCTGAATATTATAAACATTTATCTCAAGAGCTAAAACAAAACATAAATATGATATAACCACAGTTTAGTCCAGGGTTTCCCAAACCCAGTCCTCAGGGCTCCCTAACAGTGCAGGTTTTCCATATCTCCTTGCTGGAGCACAGGTGTATTCATTACTGACTGACACATTGTAACTGATCCACAGGTGGTCCTAATTATGTCACATGTGATCCAGACAACCTGCACTGTTAGGGAGCCCTGAGGACTGGGTTTGGGAAACCCTGGTTTAGTCTTTTAATGGAATTCTGTGTAACTTTTTATTTTATTCGTCTGTTCTCATAAATGTACCAAGAGAGGGGATGTGGTTGAGGCAGGAGAGGCTGCTGCCTATGGACCTGTTGCCTTTCCTATGTACGGAAGCGCTTTGTGCTTCAGCAGACCCCTGGCTATGGTTGCTACCCATATGATGTCTTCCTGCTGGAAGTTCTCAGAGACTGGTACAACTGTCATTCTGGGATGAGATGGGCTTTCAGCCTGTGGTATTATTGGTTGATAGCATCTTCATTCCCCCTCCTACACTCCTTGACTGCAGTAACAGAGCTCAGTGTAGGACAGAAAACTGAATGCTATCAACCGATTGTGTTATTGACACATATTGGTTTGTTTCTGGGTCTGCCCTGAGCACAGATTGTGTTCCGCAAAGTTCTGGGGATGAGAGGAAATGGAACTGCTATCAGCCAATATTCTCAGATGCTGATAAAAGATGTAGGAGATACTTGCCAACTTTTCCTTGTTGGCTTCAGGGAGATCCCAGGGGAAGTGGACGTGCGGGGGCGGGGCTTGAAGAATCGCATAATTTTGGCCCTGCCCCCTAAACGATTGTCACGATTTTGGCCAATTACAGCAGGGGGCTAAGATGATGCGATATTTGCATCATTAAGCCCCCCACCACCACTTATCTATTGAGGGGGAGAGAAACAGGAGGTTGCCATGCTCTTCCGGGAGGTCTCCCAGAAATGCAGGAGTCTCGCGTTAAAGAAGAGCAGCTAATGAATCTCTAAAGACCGCTGTTTCTTTTACATTTCTGTTTCCATTACTGAAGTCATGTTGTCTTACCTGTCAGTCATTGATTAAATCTTGGTCTCCATGAAAATGGCCACCTCCATAGGCATCAATACATGGACATAGGACACAATTTCTGAACTGTGTCATCACGCCACAGATGGTGAAGCCAACCACGTCTTGTACTGGCTCAGCATCAGGGAGAATGCCAGACTCTTCAGGGAGTGAGGGAGATCACCCCTAGTTCAGGGAGTCTCCCTGACATTCAGGGAGAGTTGGCAAGTATGATGTAGGGTGGCAAATTTTAACAAACTTCTGTGCTCCATGGGTATGAAAGCAGCTTATCCAGCCACTGAATGTTTCCCATTGTGTACTTGATCAATACTAGCATACTCGCTCCAGAGATTTTCATTATAGTACAATCTATATGCATTATTATTTACATGCTCTGTGCCTTTAGTGTGCCTTTCTTTACCCAGGATATAGCTATAAATTATATATACCTGTTTGTAAGCATTAGGTGACCGCTATAGTTTATGCTGCTTTCAAGCATGTTGTAATACAACTTGTCTGATCTCTTATCTCTGTCTTACTCAATCAAATCCTTATGTTGTATCACATGGGGACATTCCTTACTCAAGACCCCCTACTCTAACAATTATCCCTCAGTAACATCTTGATCTTATCAAAATAACTTGGAATAACTCGTTCTCATCAACATTTTTTAAATGACCATTTTTTACTATTTCTGATTAAATCTTTTTTGCCATTTTGAAGAACAGTTCTTGATGCTCTCGATATTTGGGCAATAATTCAGTTTGCAAATTTTTTATTTCAACTTCAAACAGAAAAAGTGTTTTAAAGGGAAAAAAAGTGATTTGTGATGTAAACTGGCTTAATTTGTCATATTTCAAATTTTAGTTCTAGTTCAAAAGACAGCATTCAGGAGAGTTCCTCTATTCCTAAGTGAAGCATCTGATGATATCCAACATATCCAAACTATGTGCATTACTTACAGTTTAAAGCAGAAACAACTCATTTCTAACCAACTTTCCAGCATGGAATTGCCAGTTAACTCCTTGGGCCTGATTCATTAGTGATCTTATCTGCTGTTTTTTGCTTATCTTAAGCAAATCCACTCTGTGCATGCTCAGAAAATGGAGATAAGAAGTAAAATCCACTGCGTAAGTGAAGATTTTCTTAAGTTAAGATGAAAATCCATCTTAACTTCACTCTTATCTCCCCGTTTCTTCTTAAAATAAGCATCTTAACTTTTGCACAAGATAAGATCAGTAATGAATTAGGCACCTTGTTTTTATGGCAGAAAACTTTGGGAATCAGTAAGATAAAATCATATCATATTGTACAAGTTAGTATTAGTACTGAACAGGGATCAGGAAAGAAGATGTTAAAGAGATTGGTTGACATTCAGCTACAGTAGAAGCCATTGAAATACCATAGTTTTGGAGGGGTACATCTCTGGATATATCCAATTCGAAATGATGGACTCATGCAGCATGCCAAGATTGAAAGTTTACCACTAGTGTATCATAACAGGAATTTTGATTGGCTGATGTTTCCATACTGTTTATTAGTAACATTTTAATGTATGATAAAGTATTTGTTACCTCGGATTAGCTCACTGATTAAGGGCAATTACTATATAACAATAATTTTCTGTAAAAAATATATTAAAAACATATTTCCTTTTCTGGCTCTCTTCTTTCTTTTCTCTTTTTTTAATATTGTCGTTTTACTTATTACTCCAATTTGGGGATCACTGTTAAGAAAGGAGGAGATGGGCAGGTGATTGCATGTGAATGTTTTCTTTTATTGTATTCAAAACACTGGACTTACTTCTAATGTCTTTTACTGGGTATCTCATATATCTTTGATAATAAAACCATGGGCTTCCAGAGATATTATTTAAATATTCTGTTTTATATATTCTGTTTGAGGGATATTGGTTGTTTTATCTGTGATCATAGGCTATTTCACCTTTGGTTTTCCATCAGTTGTGTTTATTTAGCCTCCCTCATGTAAACACATGAATAACTGCAGCAGGATAATTTACTTCAAGTAGGGTGATAATTTATGTATAAAACAAGGTAACTTTTCTTCCTGATAGAGTAAAACATCGCTGAAGATTTTCATTCAAACCCTCCAAACTGCAGGATAATACATGCAGCGGTGTGGAGGTGCAAATCAACGGTGATGTGTGGCAATTTACTATGGTTTTCAAATTGCCAGGAAAACTGGACATTGATACGTTTTTCCCATAAACTCTTTTCACCACGCACATTTCTACCCCTGAATATTTGTTAAAAGCAGTATTTTTTTACTGTAGAAGTTCCAAACATACAGAATTAAAGTGTTTTATGGGTGTGCAAGGCAAACAACTAGTGTATTTGCGCTAATGTGTTGCGCTCGAAACATCTTCTTGTGGTTCAGAAATTAGTTAGAAAGAAATACAAATACACCAAAGAAACATAGAAAGTGACGGCAGATAAGAACCGCTTGGCCCATCTAGTCTGACCATTTTTAAACCTATGATTATCTCAAATCCTATTTGATCATTTATTCTTTGTAAGGCTATACTTATGTCTATCCCAAGCAAGTTTAAATTGTTCTACTGTATTAGCCTCTACCACCTCTTATGGGAGGCTATTCCACATATCCACTACCCTTTCTGTGAAGTAGTTTTTCCTTAGATTTCCTCTGAACCTACTTCCCCCCAGTGTCAGTACATGTCCTCGTGTTCTAATACTTCTCTTCCTGTGAAGAATGTTTCCCTCCTGTACCTTGTTATAACCCTTGATATATTTGATAGTATTTATCATATCCCCCCTTTCCCTTCTCTGCTCTTAACTATAAATGTTAAGCTCTTTTAGTCTTTTCGGGTAAGTTTTGTGCTGTAGGATATGCACCATTTTAGTTGTCCTTCTTTGTACAGACTCTAATGTATTTATATCCTTCTGGAGATACGGCCTCCAGAACTGAACACAGTATTCTAGATGAGGCCGTACCAATGACCTATACAGTGGCATTATTACTTCTTTCTTTCTGCTACTGATACCTCTCTCTCTATGCAACCAAACATCTGACTTGCCTTCCTCATTGCTTTGTTACATTGTTTGCCTGCCTGTAAGATCCAAGTGCATGATTTTGCATTTTTTGACATTAAACTGTAGTTGCCACACTCTTGACCATTCCTCTAGTCTACCTAGATCATCAATCATTTGTTTTACCCCTCCTGGTGTGTCTAACCTGTTGCATATCTTTGTGTCACCTGCAAAAGGCATACTTTCCCTTCAATACCATTTGCAATGTCACCAATGAAGATATTAAGAAGCACTGGTCCAACTACAGATACTTGGTAACCTTTCCCTCCTGTGAGTGCACTTGGTAAACTTTCCCTCCTGTGAGTGCACTCCATTTATTATAACTCTCTGTTCTCTATCCTGCAACCAAGATCTTTTCCATTCGACCATCTTAGAATCCAATCCCAAATTTATTTAACAGTCTGCAATAGGTGGAGCATAATAAGAAGTTGGAATATCACAAACAACATGCTAGTGGTGACATCTAAAACAATATAATTTCATAATGGAATGAACGGCAAAAAAATATGAACAATTATGAAGCAGTTCAGAATTTTAAATCAAAAGTTCAATTATGCATAAACATGTTCACAGTATAATATTCAATAGACCACAAATCAATTCTGCCGTTCAAAATTTGCAGTTTGCGGGCACGTTTTGTGTTCGCAGTTTGCTTTTGAGTTTTCATGCTCACATTCAAGCTTTGCTGTTGTCTCTTCTAGCATATTTTTATTTTTAAATACATTTCAAATATATTTAAATAATGTTTTTAAATAATAAAAAAGTATTTTAGCACTTCTTTAATTTGAACATCGAAAACTAGTATGTTCGAAGTTCAGAGTTAGCCAACTTGAATTTGATCAAATTTATCTAGTCATTTATTTTAATCAACCAAAATTTCATGAAATTCTGTCAAATTTACAAATTTAAATTAATTGGATCAAGCAACAGTTTGTGGCCGGTTAAAGCATCTCTACTCTAAACTCACAAAAACAAACTAAACAGATAGAACAACACATAAAAATGTATAGAATCTAAAATATACTATTGATCTTTATTACTATAATATTTATTAAGATTTCCAGGTAATGTTTGCAGTTATTTTCATTCTCGGTTCACTACCAGTAGTGGGGCAGCACAGTGGCTTAGTGGTTAGGAGTTCTGCCTCACAGCACTGGGGTCATGAGTTCGATTCCCAACCATGGCGTTAGCTGTGTGAAGTTTGTGTTCTCTCCTCCCACACTCCAAAAACATACTGGTAGGTTAATTGGCTGCTGTCAAATTGACCTTAGTCTCTGTCAGTCTGTATCTGTGTGAGTGTGTGTGTGTGTTAGGGAATTTAGACTGTAAGTTCCAATTGGACAGGGACTAATGTGAGAGTGTTCTCTGAACAGCACTGTGGAATTAGTGGCGTTACATAAATGATGATGAGGATGATGATGTTGTCTTCTTGTGATTTGTACTTTCCTGCTCTGTACTTAAATTTTATGTTTTTATATTGTATTGTTTTTTATTGCTGTTTTTGTATAATACTTGCCAACCTCAATTACTTTTCACAATGTGAGAACATTCAGCTCCTCCCAATAGTATTTCAATGACAATTACCTGGGCAGTTTCTTATCACCTACATTCCAGGGACCTTAATTATGAAGAACATAGGATGCGCACATTTATTATTATTATTATTACTATTTATTTATATAGCTCCACTAATTCCGCAGCGTTGCATGCGTTGTACTCACTCGCATCAGTCCCTGCCCCATTGGGGCTTACAGTCTAAATTCAATAACACACACACTAGGGTAAATTTATTAGCAGACAATTAACCTACCAGTATGTTTTTGGAGTGTGGGAGGAAACCGGAGCACCCAGAGGAAACCCACGCAAACATGGGGAGAACATACAAACTCCTCACAGATAGGACCATGGTCGGGAATTGAACTCATGACCCCAGTGCTGTAAGGCAGAAGTGCTAACCACTTAGCCACCGTGCTGGCATGCTACATCAAATAACTCTATCACCCTCTCCACTCTGTGAGACGACTTTGTAACCTAAAAGTGCACCTTGGATTTTCAGGGAGGCAGAGGTATCTCTAGAGGTGCATTGTGGATTATATTTATATATATATATATATATATATATATATATATATATATATATATAAATTCTGTTTATATTGAAAAAAAACTGCACTCACACATCTTCAGAAGATCCTCTCTTGGGGTTCTCCACAATAGCTTCCATTTCCATAGCATCTAGTATATATTAAAGAAAGAGAGAGCACTCACCGTTTTAGTTAGTTTTCTTTCTTTTCAGTCCAGTATCCTTACATTTAAGTCAACATTTTGATCCAACACATAGAACTTTTTTAAGACAATTTTTACATAGAACAACAAACAATATAAGTATACATACAACAACCTGACTTTATATAATACAAGGGGAATATAGATTACAAAAGTATTTGGGATTACTGGTGCTGATGTGTATGTTCATCTCCTATGTTGTTACAAACAAAATGTGTTCCACCCTGGAAAGCATGCTGAATTAATCTTATCCTGGACTTCCATTTTCCAAACCTTACCAAATTCTCCATTTTTTTAATATTATGTGTATACTATACAGTCATGGGCAAAAGTTTTGAAAATGACACCAATATTATTTTTCACAAAGTCTGCTGCCTCAGTTTTTATGATGGCAATTTGCGTATACTCAAGAATGTCATGAAGAGTGATCAGATGAATTGCAATTCATTTCAAAGTCCCTCTTTGCTATGACAATGAACTATATCCCCAAAACAACATTTCCACTGCATTTCAGCCATGCCACAAAAGGACCAGCTGACATCAGGTCAGTGATTCTCTCGTTAACACAGGTGAGAGTGTTGACGAGGACAAGGCTGGAGATCACTCTGTCATGCTGATTGAGTTAGAATAACAGACTGTAAGCTTTAAAAGGAGGATGGTGCTTGAAATCATTGTTCTTCCTCTGTTAACCATGGCTACCTGCAAGGAAACACATGCAGTCATCATTGCTTTGCGCAAAAAGGGCTTCACAGACAAGGATATTGCTGCTAGTAAGATTGCACCTAAATCAACCATTTATCAGATCATCAAGAACTTCATAGAGAGAGGTTCAATAGTTGTGAAGAAGGCTTCAGGGCGCCCAAGAACGTCTAACAATCACCAGGACCATTTCTTAAAGTTGATTTAGCTGTGGGATCAGGGCACCACCAGTGCACAGCTTGATCAGGAATGGTAGCAGGCAGGTGTGAGTGCATCAGTGAGGCAAAGACTTTTGGAGGATGGCCTGGTGTCAAGAAGGCCAGCAAAGAAGCCTCTTCTCTGCAGGAAAACATCAGGGACAAACAAATATACTGCAAAAGGTACAGGGATTGGAGTGCTGAGGACTGGGGTAAAGTCATTTTCTCTGATGAATCCCCTTTCAGATTGTTTAGGGCATCTGGAAAAACACAGAGAAGTAAAAGTAAGCGCTACCATCAGTCCTGTGTCATGTAAAGCAGTAAAGCATCCTGAGACCATTCATGTGTGGGTTTTGTGGGTAACTGGGATTTGATGGCACATTAAATCCCAGTTATCCTCCCTATAGGTAAATATCATATCCTAAATCTAATTTATTATTTTGTTATAATTATACTAGATATTAAATATTGTATTTATCATTACATTACATCAAAATCTCTATTATCCACCCTGTATTTTCCATTAGGTCATCAATTATCTATAGTAAGATTGTGCTATATCTTTGTCAGGAAGCTACATTATATAAATAAAAAAAAAACTTTGTGAATATAGCAGCATATATGTTTGTTTAACATCCATGCATAGCAGCGAATTAGTATTCAAAGTGAATGTCATCTATATCATATTAAAATATCTAAAAGATCTAAATTCAAAATTGCTAACTCATCAGGAACATACTGAAAGGGTTCTATTCATTAATGGCATAATAGTGTCCATCTGGCCTCCTTCTTTTTTAACATTAGCTCCCTATCACCTCCTCAGGATGGTGGTGGTACCTAGTCTATAAGTATACATCTCAATGTTGATAATTAATGTTATTTTTGGAGGAAATGCTTTGCCACTGGTTTATCTGTTTGGCCCATGGACGGTGCTTGTCTAATTAATGATCTGTGGTTAGCCATACATTCACAAAATGTCCTAGTGGTCAAACCCACATAGGATTAACCACATAGGCATGTCAAGAGATAAATAACATGATCCATTATACAGGTAAACCTATATTTTATCTTGATTTTTCCTCCAGTATGTGGATGTGAAAACCTTGTTCCTGTGTTAATTCCTCTATACGTCATACAATTTATGAATTTTTAACATTCTGGCTTTCCCATTCCTAGCTAATTTGAACTTGAACAGTGGTAACAATTGGCCAATAATGTTTTACTGCCTATTTGGTCCTTCATGCCTGTGCATTGAAGACTGTTGAAAGGACTATCCGATCTGTAAAATCTTTGTTTCCACTTTGTCTTTTTTCTCCCAACTTGTATTGTTTTATAGCTATGGTGAGGCACGTCTTTCTTACAATATCACATTTGAAAAAGTGTGGTTTCATATCAAAAAGTTGTTCTTCTACCATATGCATCTCTGCATTATTTTGTAATACACGTGTGAATTGTGAGATGGGTAAACTTTCTTTCAGTGCTTTTGGGTGATGACTAGTAGCATGTAGAATTGTACTTCGATGAGAAGATTTGCGGTAAAATGTGGTGCCCAAACCAATAGTTTTTTGGAAGATCATAATTTTTGTTCACATTATATGTAAATTTTACTGGTGTATCTAACATATTTATGTTATTTATACACCTAATGAATTCCTCCATTGTGTCTAGCCAATTAAAAAAAACATCATCAACGTATCTTTATAATATAGTATTTTAGAACCATAGTTGGGGTAGATGTGGCTCTTTTCAATTGTGACATAAAGATTAGCATATGCTGGTGCCTATTGGACCCCATTGTGGTGCCTGTTAGTTGTATATAATATGTATTTAAAGTAATTATATTCAAGAATCACTTTCAACAAGTTTAGTAGAAATTTAGTTGGGGGATTTGCTGTTCTTCTGCCAGTTTTTGTCCTTCTGACTGCTTCAACTCCAGCTTCATGCAGAATAGTAGTATATAATGAAGCCACGGCTATTGTGTCTAACCAGGCTTCTGCTGTTATATCTGTTAACTCATGGATTTTTGTAAGTAAATCTGTTGTATTCTGTAAGTAACTGTTACGATTCATTGTTTACAGGCTCACTGCGTCCCAGCCGTCTCCATGACGACCGGGATGTCACTTCCGTTTCTCCTTGGCCGTCACCAAGGGATTGGCCAGGACGCCATGCTGTCAAGTCGCCACGTCAGGACATGAAGGGCTCGTGTACAAACTGTCTATATTAATTAACAGCCTTCTGAGGCTGATTAATCCTACTGTGCCCCCTGTTTGTTTATTTGTCCTCTTTTGTATATAAGGAAGGGAGGGCTTAGCCACCCTGCCGGTTATAGCTTCTGTTCACACACTTGCTGACCTGCTCCTTGTCCTTGTTGATCACTGCCTGCTATTCTGATTGATACCAGTTGTGACCTCTGCCTGTTTACCGGATTCTGCTTGTTTGCTTGTTGCCCTGACTTCTGCCTGTGTACCGAATCGCAGCAAGTTGCCTGAAACCATTCTGTCTCCTGTATTTCAATTTCTTCTCCCATCACCTGAGCTACAGCCTCTGCACATAAGCTCCCACTACTCCGAGTTTAAGACTTGGGGGCATCCGCGTACCTGTGAGCATAACTAGCTCTGCAGGAAAGGCGGCTGCTAAAGGCGAAGACCTCTTCCATCTGTTCTGGGAGTTCATGTCAGCACCGTCAGCCACAAGAGTAACTTGAAATATCTTTTACATACACTTGTAAATATGCATCTAAGAATTGTGCAATCGGTTGTAATACCACATTTTTTGTCGACATGATATGGCGACCATGGGGGTGATCCATTGTTTTATGTATTTTTGGAAAAGTATAAATTATCAGGCTTTTGGGGTGTTCAGTTTTTATACATTTCCCATATTCTCAACTAGCCAACCATTTTGTATCCCTTAGTATATAAGATATCTACCTTCATTTTTCTCATTTATGTGGTGTTATTGTTTCATTTTTTATACACTGTTAGATCTGCCAGCTGTTTTGTAATCTCTATATCGTAATCCATAATATCTTGGATCAGGATTGCACTGCTCTGGTTAGCCGGTTGTACAGCTATCTGTTTATTATTCATAAGGGAATTTAATGTCATTCTTTGTTCTCAGCTTAGATTGTCAGAATGATAATTGAAGTTACTTTTGGTCGTAACTTATTGATCTAATAAGCTAAGGAAAGTCTTGTATAATTGTTTTGAGAGCCATGTTTGGCATCAGTAGCTGATGGAGAGTGCTGTTGCTCTTGGTAAGTTAGCTCTCAATTTAAAAACACATATATGTATGACCCAAAAATAGGGAATCTCACTGTTTAGAGTTAGAAACACCCTATTAGCAGATGCGCCTTAACGGGGTGGATGGCTTACCATACATTTGCAAATGTGTGCAACTTAGATTTCTGCATTTTTATGTACAAATAGAAATAGCAGCTCCTTTGCTGGTTATAGCAGTGCGCTGGGGGATTTTTCTCTAAATTGAAAGTAAGCAAACTATTTAAAATATAGCTGATGTGAAAAACAAATTAAATAGAAAAATGTGGTTAAACTCCTTACCCTATTTTGGGTATACTTCAATATTTTAAATAATTAGTCTTTTCCCCAAATTCCATATATCTGGAACAGGGAAGGGACTGTGTTCAAAAAGTATATATCTCTGGCAATCAAGTATCTATTGGACTATTTACTGCCACCCATCATTTAGTTTAAAGACCAATTTATACAGGTAATTAGCCCTTTCTTCACAGGCCTCTTGTGCCTATTCTTTTATGACATAGATTGTAATTTTAATTTGCTGTCACTAAGCAGATTGATTCAGTAGCCTTCTGCCTCCGGTATTGTAATCACCTAAGTCTAGATAGCTGGTTCTTAACTGTATTTACTGAACTGTGTTAGTATATGTCTTAATTACTAATTCTTCTACATTGTAGCTTGTGCAGCCAGTTTATCTAACCAGTTGACGTTTTCTTCACAGGACTATTTGACTCCTTGTGGAGTAGATCCTTCACTTGAAGTTTACTATTCACTAAGCAGATTGTTCTGATAGTGTTCTGCCTAATAGAATTTAATTACATCTAACTGATTCATTAATTCCTAATTATATTGATATTGCTGAATTGATGCAACAGGCTGTTTATCTATAACAGCAGAATGAAATTGCCACATTTTAAATTTCCTTCCCCCTGCTGATCTTACTACAATAACCTAATTAAGCCACACCTAATGGCTTTTTATCCCTACTGCTGGACTATCTTATGGTTTCTGGGAGACAGAGTTAAATAAAATTAGTTTGATTTAATGATATGTGGAGGAGTACTATGCCTAGGTAAACACTATCCAAATGTGCGTTTCGCTAGTTGTCTTTATGATATTGTCGTCTGACACTTCAATAGAAAACAGGCACATATCCAAACTTAACCTATGCCCCTAATTTTTAAGCTTGCTACTTTACCAGAAACTAGTGACACCACTGATCCACTGTGTGCTGGCAACATGAGCATGTTATTTGCTGATACAAAATTCCAAGAGTAAAACATAGGGAACTGTAGTCTGATATCTGCCCCAAGTAAGCTGTCTTTGAACCCTGCTGTAGCCTAACACTTGTTGTATTCTGACACTACTGTAATTGGCATCTGCTGTATTTTGACCCTTTTGTAGTTTGACACCTGCTTGACTTGGTTGTGCCCGAATACCTGCTGTAATCAGAGTCTGCGGTACCATGACAGGGACTATATTCTGACTCTGCTGTTACTTAACAATTGCCTTTTGATCCTACTATGCTGTAGCCTGAACTTTATTTAATTAGCAATGCACAGGCTCGGTTTCTGGAAAACCGAGGCCGAACATTGGAGATCCGAGTACCGAGCCAAGCTGACTTGGTACTTTCGTGCGCCCTCGGAACAGAAAATGAGGAAAAACATCATTGTTGCATCATCGGATCTAGCGAGTTTTGAATTCAATTAGTACTATCCTCAAAAGAGATCCTGCGCCATTTCACAGAGAGACACAGAATGGGTAGCAGGGTTCTTGGCAGTCTCTAGTGAAGTTGGGCAGCGTCATATCTAAAACACAAAGAGGAGGAATGGAAGTTTTCTCCAGTCACATTGTACTGTGTTATTATAGCTCATTCAGAAACAGGAGAGGTGCCAGTGTTCTTGCCAGTCTACAGTCTATGTGTCATTGCTCATTGTCAGTACTGGGAGGAAAAAAGGGGAATTTGGACACCCATGTATCAACTCGCTTTGCACTACCTAAGCTGCCTACCCTCCAATGTGTACTCGTAAAGAGTTTTCAGCACAGGCGGGAACCTTGTCAGCAATCGGTGTAGGAGGATACTTCCTAAAAATGTGGAAAAGATGATGCCCATAAAAATGAACTACGATTTCCACGAGGAATGCCTTTCTCGCCAATTACATCAAAGTACAGAGACTTCTGTAATGGTGGATTTCAACGGTGATGAATTAATATTGTGTGAGGATGATGTACACACTAATAAGGTTGAGGATGAGGCTAAGGATGATGACAGCAACATCTTGCCACAGTAGAGTTCATTAACAGCACTGTTAGCTTAGGTGCCTTAGCCCATTGTTAGCTTGTTTTGTGGGGGCCCAAACAAACCAAGCACTTCAGCCACAAAAGTAGCACTCCGTGTAACTGAAGTGTTTGCTTTGTTAAGCTGTGCATGTCCTTTTTAATATCCAACATAAGGGTGGTTGGGAGGGCCCAAGGACAATTCTATCTTGCACCACTTTTCTTTTCAGCTACAGCTGTGTGCCAATGTTACCTACATGTGCTATATACTGTTGTGTACTTTTCAAAACTCAATGACACCTGATGACTCAGCACAACATTTTAACATCTGGTCTTGTCTACTGTAAAAGAATTGACCAAAAACCATGACACCTAAGCCGTAACTCTACCTGATCCTACTATCAACATCCAAAGAATTGTGGAGGATAATTTTAAAACAATTTTTAACAGTATAACAGTATAAAGACAACAGTTCTATTGACAATGAACAACGTTGCTTGCAGAAGTAATGTAAGCATGGATGTATAAATAAACGTGTATATGTATTACTCAAACCTTTCCACTTTCCTGCTGTTTCATCAGTATTGCACAAAGTGTTTGTAATCTGCACTTTTTGTCAAAGGCACCTAGCTATATTTTATTTTTGGGGGGATTGGGGCCGATTCGAATCTCAGTGATGACCTTGTTTTTTGCTGTAAATGTCATTTGCTCTTTTTAGTGCATTGTCTGGAACAAAATCCAATATACTTATGTCAGAGAGATCACAGCCAATTTTTGAACACCTGGCAGATTTACCCTTCTGAAGTTGGTTTTCAGTCATCCTTTCGAATTACTTCTCTATCATACGTGTGACCACATACTATGTTTTTCACTGATTTCACCATCTCCAACTGTGTTATAGGAGTGCTCTGGGTGATGGTGATCTCCTCATCTTCATCTGTCAAAGCTTCGTCTGCAGGAACTGGTGACACACACATTTGTTTTCTTAGGTCTCTTAGCTGTTCTTTAAACTGGACATATTTATCATCCTGCCTCAGGGTCTCCTCTGTATTGTTCTTCTGAAGCGCAGTGTATCTCTGGTGTACAAGCTCTCTTAAATCTGGGATTTCATCCGGGGGGCTGACATTTTAACTTAAGTACGGTCTCCTCAACTGCATCTATATATTAGTTTAAATCTATGTTCAATGCAGCATATTCCAACATGACAGATTCCATGCTGCCCATATGTTCCGTGTCACAGGCTGTCTGAAGCAGATGTAATGCCACTCCAGTTGTAATATCCATTCATGTGTCTACATAAGTATGGCAGTTCATCAGGGATGAGAGGGAGGTATCCAGAGAGAAGAAGGAGATTAAAGATGCAGCACAAGCAGACATGGTTTAATAATGTAGAGCTCATTAACAGCATTGTTGGGCTGAAAGCAGCTAAGCTATTGGTAGCTTGTTATGTGGGGGCCCAAACAAGCCAAGTACTTCAGCCACAAAAGTGGCACCCCTTGTAGCTGGAGTGCTTGGTTTGTTAAACTGTACATGTCCTTTTCAATATCTAACATAAGGGTGGGTGGGAGGGCCCAAGGACAATTCCATCTTGCACCACTTTTCTTTTCTGCTACTGCTGTGTGGCAATGTTTCCTAGATGTGCAATGAACTGCAGTGTGTGTGTGTCATTGCTCTGTCGCTTAGCATCCAGCCAGCTTGCTGCAGTATTTGCCCGAAAGTGTATTAAAATAATATGGTGACCTGTGAGGTGGCCAAAATTGATTGGAAATGACTGAAAATTAGTGTTATTGAGGTTAATAATAATGTAGAAACAAAGAAAGAGCAAATGATATGATTTTAGCATATTTTAGCAATTTTTCTAAAGAATTCAGATGCAAAACCAAAACCAAAAGACGGGGGTCAGTGAACGTCTCTATATTTGATGTGACATCTTATATCTGACTGTACATAGCTTGGCCATTGATGTAATATGACTGGGCTGTAACCTGATCCTACACCTGCTGTTTTTTGACCCAGTTGTAGCCTAACACATGCTTTAAATCTGCCGCTCCTATAGCCTGACATTTGCTGTATTTTGACACTGCTGTAATCTGACTCTGGTGTAGGCTGGTACTTCCTGTATTCTGACCCTGCTGTAGCCTGGCACCTGCTGTATTCTGACCCTGCTGTAACCTGCTCTCTGCTGTTTTCTGACCATGCTGTAGCCTGATAAATTATGTAATCTGATACCTGCTTAAATTTGACTGTACATTAAATGGCACTTGGTGTAAACTGACCTGTTCTGTAACCTGATCCTGTTGTAGAAAACACCTGCTTTAATCTTAGTGTAGCCTAACACCTGTTGTTATCTGAACAGTGCTGTAACCTTGCTATAATCTGAAACCTGTTCTAACTTGACTAACTTAAGGCTGTAAAAATATCTTGGGGTATCTTCAGAAAAATACATAACATTTTATATAATTTTTATACTGAAATTAATTGCAAAATACACATCTAAAATAGCTTAGAATAATGATTACATTACCAATAACATATTTTTATTTACTGATGTAAAATGTATTCACAGTCAATTGAGGCATATTAAGTGCAGTCAATGTTCACATAGAAAAGTAGGGAAATACAGTGTATGGTAAACATAAACCTGTGAGACTTCTAGCAAGGAACTAGTAGGAAAATCAATAAAAAACACTTTAAAAAGCATAGATTGCTTAGAATCAAATATTATCAGATAAGCCGACAGGCTCTCCATTCAAATAGCAAGAACTCTGTTCATTTGTCTCTCAGGTCAAGCGGTTGGAATACTTCTGGCTTCAGTGTGGCATTTCGGTAAGGTCAAAGGCTGCACACTCAGGTCCCCTTCCGATTGTCTTTTCAGACAATAATCATATGTATTCAAAAGGATCATTATCTGGCATCAAGGTCGTATTGTTGCCACACATCCAGAGATGTCAGGATGATTGTCCGATATCACCTGTGATATGGCAGGTATATGATCTTAAAACAACCAAAGACAGGATAAGGGCAACACGGTGGCTCAGTGGTTAGCACTTCTGCCTCTCAGCACTGGGGTCATGAGTTCAATTCTCAACCATGGCCTTATCTGTGTGGAGTTTGTATGTTCTCGCATGGGTTTCATCCGGGTGCTCCGGTTTCCGTCCACATTCCATAAAAAACATACTAGTAGGTCAATTGGCTGTTATCAAATTGACCCTAGTCTGTCTGTCTCTGTGTGTTAGGGAATTTAGACTGTAAACTCCAATGGGGCAGGGACTGATGTCAGTGACCAATATTCTCTGTACAGCGCTGCATAATAAGTGATGCTATATAAATAAATGATGATGATGATCATGTCAAACAAACCTGGACACAATGTTTGACTGGGTAACTGGGGAAGCATTGAGAGAGAATTGTCATAGGGCAGTAGATGCAACATACTGTATGTAGCTCTTCTACCACAAGTACTATTTTGAGTAACCAGAAACATTACCATTCCATTCATGTACAGGATATATGTGATGTGTCTCTCATCATCCGTAGCCTGGTTGCAAAATTCTCTGGGCGTACCCATGACTCTTTCAAAATGAGTCAATCAGGAAAATGGCAAAAAGTATCTTAGTAGAAGTGAGCAGGGGTGGCTAATAGGTAAGTGCACATTGTAATAACTGTACACAATACCCTGTAACATTATCGTTTATGTTCTATATATTGGCTCTACTTAAGTCCTGTTTGTATTAATGTATTTAGAGCACCATTGCTGCAACATTGCTTCATGTGTGATATCCAAGATTTCCCTTATCATATTGACACAGCATTCATCAATAGTCCCATTACACAGAAACACAGATAATGGAAAGATTTCTTTAATGCGTCTTATCAATGTAGCTTTGTCAGGTGTGTCAAAACAAAGTGTAGTACGTGTTGGAAACCAAACTATATTCAGACTTGATCTTCCATGAAGCTTTATTCTTTCTGAGACACAGCACAATAGAGTATAACAGGCATTTAAATCAGTATGAAGTCATCATACAATTTGTTTAATGGAATGGACAGAATAGTACATACAACAGTTTCAATTTGCTTCTTATACATAATAAGTGTCTATCTCTACAATTCTCTTTGTGGTATGATATAATTCATTAAGCTACTAATCTGCTATCTCTAAAAGTTAAATTTTACAAGCTTCAAGCAATTATGTATACAATTTATGTATGTTTGTTAACCTTGTAAGATTTTACGATATTCTAACTCTGTTTATCCTTCACTTCAATAAACTATTTGTTTTCTTTATTTAACTATAGCAAACAACTCCTAAGGTTTCTCTGTCTCCAAACCCATAACAAAACACACAAGTACAACAACAAAAGTACAATAAAATAGAAACATTAAGTATACTAAAAAAAACAGGTTCATTATATATTTCAGTACATTATTATTGCATTCTTACTCAAAACCTGGTATTAAGAACACTTAGTTTTCAACCCCCTTAAACAAATATTATTGTCACGATCTTTGTCAGCTGTGATTGCATCTGAGGTTCAGTGGCCCAGACTTGTGCATATGATTAAGAAGGCATTGTATACGAAGCTTGTTGCGTTACTGTTCATGAACATTTGCTAAATTGGCAGCTGGTCTAAGACAAAGGAAACTGAAGTGAGGTTGAATGCTATGTGCATCTTGATTAGCAGAGATGTCATGCAGGTACCAGGGCACATGCCTGTGGCCATAAAATATGGTCAGTACAAGGCTACCTTGCCAGATTATTGAAGTCTACCTGACTAATGTCTAGCACATCTCTGTGCTCCTGTGTATTGACCCATCTCCATTTGATCACTGTTGTATGAAAGACTAGATAATCAGGGGCAAACACAGGATTTGTAGAGGGGAGTTTCCACACCACGCCGCCAGTGGGCGTGACCAGCATGCATGGGGGCGTGGCTATAATATTAGACAGTGCTTGGCTGCTCTACAACTCTTCCTATCCCCATAATATACATGGGCAATGCTGCGTGCACTACTGTTAGGTGCACACAGCTCTCCCTTTTCAAGCAGAGCTGTGTGAAGCGGGAGCAGGGTCCAGTCACCTCAATTATATAGTGCCCCAGACTTGCATGGGGGTTTCCAGGCACTAGAACCCCCCCCCCCCCCCCCCCCCTTGGTTTGCCTATGATAATGGGAACCTAAGTAAAGCTTAAGTTTTTTTCTTGTTCTCTCTGTTGATTATCAGTTTTTAAATAAATCTCTGCTTATATAGATTTTAAGTAAACCTATGTTTTACACAAATATTTTAATTTTTGTTTTTTGTTGCTTAATAGATGCTTTTCTGAGGGTGAAATAATGAACCTTGACAACATGTAAATATTGTAGGGTGACAAGGTAAATTTGAAATATAAAGAATAATAGAAAACATGTCCTAATACTAGATGCAGATGTGTATAAGGTGGGAGTGGACAAGAAGATAGGTGGAAAGAGATCCCCGCGGTTAATAAAAGAAAACTATCTGAATCAGTGTTGGGGTCTTGTACTGTGAGTGGCACATCAGATTTGTACCTGGATGACATCTATGGGCAGATGCGTGACATCAGGTTCACCATGGGGCAGACTTTGGAGTACATACAATTACTCCATAATGTTATATAGCATTGGTCTCTTTCTATTTATTTATTTTACATTTAATATTCATTTTAAAGTGAAAGTATCCTTTTAAAGTCTGTTAAATCTGCATGTATTTAATAATCATATTACATATAATATTGAATTTATATATATATATATATATATATATATATATATATATATATATATATATATTTATATAATACAATGATGAACTGGATTAATACCAGAATGAGGTACTGAGTGTGATTGCAGTTTTAAATAATTATGGTAAAGTCATACACACTGATTTACTAATGCACAATGGAAACTAAGATTACAAGTGTTAGTTCATGGTACAGTCTCTGTGCCCTAATCATATACAATACAGTATTAATACATAAGGGAGATAAATATGTTTGCTTGTGTCAGTTCATGGTACAGTTGTAGTACACAAGTCATACCCACTGTTAATGTAGCATTGACCTATTCACACATAATTTAATATAATGAAATTTAAGATACACAACACAGAATACTGTATTTACAGTGAGCAATCTTATTGAGAAATAAGAATGCATAATTAATAATACACCCATATGGCACTGTGTAATTGTTATGAAACATGAGATATACAATACAGAAGAATGTACTTTAGTGGACTTTATTATTATTATTTTATTATATATATTATTATAAATGTGGCTTCCTTCACAGAGATTTGTGCCAGTCTAAACCAGTTGTGTTTTCCGCTTGTTGCATCTGTGCCGTAATCAGGGCCTGATTAAGGGAATGGAGGCCCCTGGGCTAAGGGGGCCCCCATTCCCCCATGAGGGCCCCCCCCTGTGATCCGAGCTGCCAGCGCCCCCCCCCCCCCCCCAGGACACTTACTTACCTCCTTCCCCGGCGCGCTGTACGCTCTTTACTGAGGAGATCTCGTGAGAGTGAGACTCACGAGATCTCCTCAGTAAGGAGACTACAGCGCGCCGGGGAAGTACTGCAGTGAAAGTGCTCAGCAGCACTGAGCGGGCTGGGGGCGCCCCCGCCCCCGACCGATCAATACTGCTGCTGAGCACTTTCAAGGGCCCCCTGGACGCCTGAGGCCCCTGGGCTGTAGCCCAGTTAGCCCTATGGTTAATCCGGCCCTGGCCGTAATTAGTAAAGTTGGGCGTAGATTCGCCTAACAAGTGCTACTTTTTTTGAGATCATCCCACTCTACATACATGCACTTTTTCTTGCATGTGTGTTTTCCTACGTACTTCAAAGACACATATGTATCCAACTGTAAATGAGCTCTGGAGCATTAATCACAGGAGATTATTAATAGTACTTAGGGTGTGCTTCCTGCAATGTACCATTCTTTTGGGAAAGTCTTAAATTGGGAATCCATGAGTAAAATAACACATGCCATATTCACATATTATTGTTTGAGTTCTAAGGATTTGGAAACTTTTTGATCTTGCAATAGGATCCTTACCAATCAAAGAAATTAGTGTCACAGTTTACAGATGCACATTCTATAGAGTTTCCAATATAACTCACACAATACCATATAAACATGGTGCTATTTTACTCACTGGTAGGAAACAGTGCTGTGTATGATGCGGGGATGCCACAGCTGTAAGCATCACACACTCTGTTTCCCTCTGATGTCATGGCTCATCAGGAGCTCCTGTCCTAAATATAGAGGCAGAGTAATAGTTAATTGTGGAAATAGTAGCTGGGAACAGTTTCTAAGTATGTTTTCTGCCAGTTTCAATGAGCTATAGATGTCATACCCAACAACATTGTTTTGGAGCAAAGCCGTCTTCCTCAAGGAGCGAGGAGATTTATTGTCTGATTTGAAGTACCCTCCCTGCACATTAATCGGGGTAAATACCAATGCGTTTACGTTTAATATAACCATTTTCCACAACCACAACCATAATAAATAATTAATATTCACATTTAATAAATAGCCCTTCTCCCTAAACTTAGCCCCACATTCAATTAATAGCCACAAACTACCCCAGAATTAAATTAAAAACCCTTCACACCATATTAATTGGATAGGCCCCAGTATTAAATTAAATAGCCCCACCGATAAATTAAATTGCCCTTCCATCACTCCATAAATAATAGCACCCATTAATTAAATTACCCTAACCTAAACTTCACTATTAAATCAAGACAGCTCCCCTTCCTTCCCTCGTATCACACAAAATCATCATCATCATCATTTATTTATATAGCGCCACTAATTCCGCAGCGCTGTACAGAGAACTCATTCACATCAGTCCCTGCCCCATTGGAGCTTACAGTCTAAATTCCCTAATATAGACACACTCACACACAGACACAGAGGGAGACAGACAGACAGGGAGACAGAGAGGGACAGACTAGGGTCAATTTTGATAGCAGCCAATTAACCTACCAGTATGTTTTTGGAGTGTGGGAGGAAACCGGAGCACCCGGAGGAAACCCACACAAACACAGGGAGAACATACAAACTCCACACAGATAAGGCCATGGTCGGGAATCGAACTCATGACCCCAGTGCTGTGAGGCAGACGTGCTAACCACTAGGCCACTGTGCTGTCCTAACAAATATTAAGAACCCCCCATTCCACACTTTAGCAGCCCCCCTTTCTACACACAGTTTAGTATTCCCCCCTGTCCTACACCCACTTTAGCAGCCCCTGTCCTACCTACACTTTAGTAGCCCCCCCATCCTACACACACTTTAGTAGCCCCCTTCCTACACACACTTTGGTAGCCCCCTGTTCTACACACACACTTTAGTAGCCCACCCTGTCCTACACACACACTTTAGCAGTTCAACCTGGATTGCTAAAGTGTCAAACTTTTCAACCTGGACCCTAAGCTTAGTTAGGGCCCAAGTTGGACCTCCCCTTGGTGTACGCTGGGCAGAACTTTTACCCAGGGAGCCTGTTCTGAGCCTTCCACTGGATGTATTCAGATGATATTTAATATAAAAACAAAAAAGGATACTGGGCAGACACCTCATGGATGTGTTGGAAGAGCTGGTAACCTGCTAATTATTTTTAAAATGTTGACAGTTACATCCAACTCATTGATAAATGAATAACTTGAAGATTTAAACCCAGGCAATGACAGATACTTCAGCTAGTTGTTGTTATTTGTATTAAGACATTTTTATACATATGTATTAAGAGATGAAAGAAAAGATTAAATAATTGTCTTATTTAAAAAAAAACATATGGCAAGTTTGACAACCAGAATAAAAATCTCAAATATACATATTGGAAGAGATCATCAATAAACATAAGGCTTCTCATTGAAACTAATATTTACTAGAACTCATTGGTTGTTGGTAGGACCTGCCACACAGAATTTCAAGCTTAGAGGACCAGGTCATTTGAATAATTGATTATATTGTTATTTTTATTATGATTATTGGTATTGCTATTATTATTACTGTATTACTTATTAAGTTGATTCACTTAAACACTGGTGTGACTCCAACACCGATATATTGGTTATAAGGAGAAATTCCATTTTATTAGACTTACTTTTATATGTCGGCATTGTGCTTGTACAGGTACAAGTCAACTGTGATGAGCTTGGCTGTGGGGCAAGTGCTCTGTCTTTTGAGAAGGTAACACGACCCCTTGTGTTTTTGAACCTGATTATCAATGTTGCTTCACTTTCTCTTTTCTCAACCATAGATTGAAAGACCTTGTTTCAATGGAGCAAACCCAAAATTATTTAAGGGATTGGTTCAATGAAAATAGAAAAACATGTTCTGATGAATAAATTTTGCAAAACGAAATGCTATAAATTCTGGCCATATTTTCACTACCCATTTGAGGGAAAGTAATCTCCACCTAACTCCATTATATTTTCATCTAATAAAAATACAAAAACTAATTGTCTACACATTTTATCAGGTAAACCAAAGTAACTATTTATACTGGTTGCTATTGGTACCCAAACAAATATATTTGCTTGGCAGAATTCAATCCATGTATGATTGCGTATCTCTCTAAAATCTACTATATTCTCACATAAAGGCCTCAGCTTGATTCGTGTCCAAAATACTTTTAAATCCCCAGGTTTATTCAAGCAAATACAGATGTTAAGAACAGGCAAAGACAACTTAATGGGCATATGAATTTAATTATATTCGTACCAATTTAAGGTTAATGTTTACAATTCATACAAAAATGTTATAGATTTTTCCTTAGACTGATTGTCTGGAAGTAAACTCCTTACATTTAATAATTTTCCTTGGATGAACGCCATTAGCTAGAGTAATTGAAAACCTGTCATGCTTGTATAGTATCTGTCTAGCTGGCTGTCCATAATTTAGTACGCATAGACTAGGTGAGAACTAGCTTTTGAGGGAAAGTTCAATGGAAACTTTGAACGAGGAGCCAGATGTTATTGAAGAAATGATTTTTCAAGATGTAGAACATCTCAAAATACATTTCTCAGATGAGCTACTTTTAAGGATACTTCAATAAAGTGTTTTATTGAGAACTATTATTGTCCTAAATAAAAATTGTATTGCGGATATAAAGTTGAATTGTTCTGAAATATAAACCACACCATTCGAACAATCTGACAAATTGTAAATTAAAATTTGGAAATATGATGTATTTGCTGCACAAGACAATATACATCTCTTAACTGACTGACAATATTTCCATGAAAAAAAAATATATGTAAGTTTACATTTGAATATTCTACTTTGACACATTGTTGACCTGAACGTTTGGACTTATTGAGAGTTATTTCACTTATTGAGTCCATATTTCTTTTACATTCTACAACATGTACAGTAACACGTTATTAGTTTACAGGGTTCTCCCTGGTTTTGCAACACAAAACAATTTCTCCTTCTGGGAATATGCTGGCAGGGCTTTTGGGCAGCTGGAAGTGATCAGAAGTGTAATTATTTCCTGTGCTGATGTACATCTGGAAAATCAATCTTTGCAAGTATTTGAAACAGGGTTAAACATGCCTACGAAGAGTGGAGAGCTGTTCTTAAATGGATCAAAGGGAGGAAAAGTTATATAAGCTGGCATGATAGATAGAAAACACTGATTAAAAAATAAAATGCATACTAGAATAAAATATGTAATCAAAGTGCAGTGTGTCTACAATTTTAAGAATTATTTAATCTATTATTATTATTATTATTATTATTATTATTATTATTATTATTATTATTATTATCATTCTTATTATAAGAAAGACAATTCTATTTTTCCTTTATTTATTTATTTTTTTAAGAAATGACTTGTTATTCCAATGCAATAAAATAGAAAATAAAGCTGTAAAACTAATATGTTGGACTGAATCCTAGGAAAACAGGTTTCTGGATTTATTTTGAATTTTTTTGGAACAGAAAGTAGTCAGGAAAGTCTTGTGTAAATAAGATTCTTTTACTGAACAGCATGCACTTTCATGAATAACCTTTGTGATTTGGGTGAATACTTTGTGTTGCTTTGACCTGTAGTACAACCTGGTATTTGGTGAAATTTAACGGCTTAAATTTTATCTATGTAATAATGAGGGTATTAGACCACTTTGTGAAAGTCAACATCTTTCAGTGGAGAGTATGTAGAGCTTACTTATATCCCACATTTATTTCAAATATATCTGAAGAAGACATATATAGAATAAATCTTTATCCTGGCTCTTTGCTTCTAATATTGGATCTACAATAAAATGCATAATTAGCTTGTCAGAATTCCCAGAATTTTACTTATGGTCAGGATAGATTTTGCCTACCTGGTTATATGTTGGGCTTATCCCAACAAATACCTATTTTGGTAACTTTTTGTTTTGTTTGTTTTTTTGTTTTGAATAGTAAAATAAGCAAAATGATAACATAATAACACGCAGAGCATGCCCTATTCAGAGCTGCCTATATTATCTTAGAACTAATATTCAGCCAATCAGGATGGGTTTCCTTCCACATGGTCTAGTGCAGGCCTGTCCAACCTGCGGCCCTCCAGGTGTTGTGCAACTACAAGCCCCAGCATGCTTTGCCAGTAGACAACCTGTTGATAGCTGGAAGGGCATGCTGGGACTTGTAGTTTCACAACATCTGGAGGGCCGCAGGTTGGACAGGCCTGGTCTAGTGGTTGCAGATGTCCCAGACCTTAGTAAAATATGGAACCCTTTTTTGAAGCAAATTTCATAAAATATACTTTTAATCTGATGTTTGCAGTAGCAAGCCCAACATTATTTTTAGGTTTAAGTTGGGGAGCAGATTTTGATGCCTATTTTGTGGACTAGAGACCTCAAAAGAAGGAGGAAAATAATCTGGAAGTTCGGGTTGTGTATTAGACACAATGAAGAAGAGGGTTTTATCAGTGGTATCATAATTATGATTTGTGTCTCTCTAGTCATAGATTGTTCCAAGACTTGATCAATTGTCTTTGCCTATCTATTTGTTTGATAATTGGACTGAGGGTTGGTAGTTCTAAGAGAAATTTATTTATTTTTGATCTGTTTCTTGCACAGTGGTCTCAAAAATTTGGCAACAGACTGAACTCCGCAGTCTGAGACAATTTCACGTGGAAGACCATGTAATTAAAATGTACTTAATGAAGAGATCAGCAAATAGAGTAGAAGTAGGCTGACTTTATAAGGGAACACAACTAGTAATTTTAGAGGAAACAGTCAACTACGACCTAGAAGAAAGAACATCCTCTTGGAACATGTAAATCATAATAAGATCCAAAGTACAGGGTTTGTTTGTTTGCTTGTTTGATACAGATGGGAATAGGAAACCTTATTTTGTGTACACAGCAAATAGGCAGATATTAATTTGTTGATATCCTTCCAGAGACTTGACCAGTAGTTTCTCCATTTAATACTGTATCTTTTCTAAGCCCAGATGTACAGCATAGATTGTGGGTCCACAACAGTAATTTAAATTGAAGTTACTCTGCAACAAAAGATTTACCAGAAAGAATCTTTAGCAAATAAATAGTCATAAAAGCTAGGATCTGAGAAGGGTTACTTATATGGATGAGTTCATCCAAAGACTTGGAGTTAGTGGGATCAAATAAATGGTTGTCAGCTTTCATGTTTTGTGATCCAGGGAAAAAAAGTCACAGGGATGTCAAGCAAGAAAACTAAAAGTACCCAATGAGCTTGGCAGGGTTTTAGGTGTTGTCTTAAACTATTGTATACTATTGTGATCATTAAATATAAGAATATAAAGATTCCTTCTTCCAGAAGATGCCTCCACTCTTCAAAAGCCAGATAAAACACAGCAAGTAGTTCCTAATCTTCAGTCAAATAATTATTTTCTGCAGTAACGAATTTCTTAGAGAAATATCCACAAAGGTGACTCCTGCTAGTTTTATTGCATTGGTACAGTATAACTTCAACACCAACCAATGAGACACACATCTCTAAAAAGAATGGATGAGAAGGATGTGGGCACAAAATTTTACAATTTGTTCTAGAATAGTGTAATTTCTTGGAGTGCAATGAAACTCGTAAAAATGAAAGGCAGTTCAGCAATGCTAATAGTGTTCTAGTAAAAACAACAGAGGCATATAATAAATATATCTCAGAAGAGAAACAGCTGTTTGGGGCATACATTGCCCTCCAGCACATGAACTCACATAACTTCCCAGGGTTGCATGGATAGAGGAAAATGGCCTTCTCACACACACTATGGTGGCACAGTCCCAAGCTCTAATGAAATGGAACTGATTAAGATGTTGGTATCAGTCCTCCCTGAAAACATGCCAGGTATCTTACCAGCCTACCAGCCATCCACCTAACCCTTTCTCATTCTCCTCCGCTCGTTCTTATCTCCTCTCTCCTCTCTGACACTTTTCTCACTCCTGCCCAGCTATATCCCCTTATCTGACTCCCCTCTGTGTCTGATATCTGCTTACCCTTCCTAAGGATGCAAGCTCTTATGAGCAGGACCCTCTTCCCTCCTGTCTCTATACCTATTCTTCTGCTTCAACTTCGCTACAATAGCCATGCCTAGAGTTTCTGAAGTCTTGGTATTATAACAGTTATTGTTCTGTACTGTTTCATCCTGTATAGCATATTGTTTGTATAGCATATGGCACTGCGGAAATCTAGTGGCGTCTAATAAATAAAGGATAATAATAAAAATAATAAAAGGTATGTACATACTACTTGGACAGACTGTAGAGACAAAGTGGGGAAAATGTACCTTTTTTGTTAATTAAGTACAGAACAAGTTTACGTTTATTTTCACAAGAGGCCTCTATGGCAGAGCTGGAAACTACCAGAGCATACATTTTCACATTTTCAGCCACCCCGGTGGAGCTCAAAATTACAGAACAATTCCAATGTGGATTCCCCAAGAGGGTGGGTCATTAACGGAGACAAACTGCAGATGAAGTTCCTGGGAATAAAATGGGAGAAGTCTACATTTTAGCAGCCCCATTCTGAGGAATGTGATATGTTTCACAGTACTCGGTTGCATCCAGTTCTTTACACATAGTAGTAGTAGTAGTAACTTATAAAGCACAATGTTGTTGGTGAAGTAGACAGAACAGGGAAGTAGATAGCAGACAACCACATGGGTAGCAGAAATTCCAAAATACAAGCCAAAGGTCAGGGTAGGCTGAGCACAAGGAGTAATAAAGAGACATGCTAAAGTCAGGGACGGTTGTGGTCAATAGAATAAATCTAAAATACAGGATAAGGTCAGCGCTAGGAGAGTCAAAGCACAATCCGTTTAAAAAGCTAAGGTTAAGGCAGGCGGAGGTTAATATAAATCCAGGAGCAGGCAAATGTCAGGGGCAGGAGAAGACAATGAAATCTGATAATGAATCTGGGTCACAACAAGAAGTAAAATCAGGTCAGAATTCCTGCAGCACAGTAGCTCAAGCAGAAACTATCACCAGCACAAGGGATCAACAAGAAGGGTTTTTATTACAAGATGGGCCAATGATGACAGGCCATTGTATCTAGCTGCAATAGTGCAGCATAACTAATGAAATATTTGTTAGGCAGCTGCTGTTTCCTGGAGCTTATGGCAACCGAGAGCAAAAAAAAGGCAATTTAGCCAATCTACTGAGATTCTGGTCCAATCAACTTTCAGGTCCATTGGAGAAACAGCTACTTAGGGCAGACACCAACCTATATTGTGTGAAACCTACCTTGATGAAGCACGAATAGTTCATACATACACATCTTTCCATTGCTGGATGTGTAAGGGACAATGGACAAACCCTAGTAAAACTGAAGTGTTATCTGAAAAGGGAAAGAGAGGAGGGATAGGAGCTATTATTATTATTATTATTATTATTATCCTTTATTTATTAGGTGCCACAAGAGTTCCGCAGCGCTGTACACAGCACAAACAGTAGACTAAACAAGGTGACACATTACAAACGGTTAACAAAAAATACCAAAACTTCAGAGACTCCAGGCAGGCTAATGCAGTAAAGATGGAGCAGAAGAGCAGGTATGGAGAACAAAGGGAAGAGGGCCCTGCTCAAATGAGCTTACATCCTAAGGGAGGGTAGACGTAACTCAGGCACACAGGGAGCAAGTTGAAGTGAGTGGGGAGAGAGCAGGCGGGTTGGGAGAAGAGAGGGGAAGAACAGGTGGAGGAGAGGTTAGGTGGAAGGTTGGTAAGCCTTTAGAAACAGGTACGTTTTGAGTGCCCTCTTGAAGGAGGACAGATTGGGAGAAAGATGGATGGAGCGAGGGAGGTCGTTCCAGTGAAGGGGGGCAGCACGGGAGAAGTCTTGGATTCTGGAGTGGGAAGAGGTGATCAGAGTGGAGGAGAGGCGACGGTCATTGGCCGAGCGCAGGGAGCGGGCAGGGGTGTGAATGGAGAGGAGGTTAGAGATATAGGGAACAGTAGACTGGGAGAGAGCCTTGTAAGTGACGGTCAGGAGTTTGAAAAGGATTCTGTAAGGAATGGGGAGCCAGTGTAGGGCAAGGCAGAGAGGGGAGGCAGATGAGGAGCGGCAAGAAAGGAAGATGAGTCTTGCAGCCGCATTGAGTATAGAGCGGAGGGGGGCGAGATGGGAATGGGGGAGGCCGGTAAGAAGGAGGTTGCAATAATCAAGGCGGGAGATGATGAGTGTGTGGATGATAGTTTTGGTGGCATCCTGGGAGAGGAAGGGCCGGATGCGGGCAATGTTGCGTAGCTGGTAGCGACAGCCTTGTGCGAGGGATTGGATGTGGGGGGCGAAGTAGAGAGAGGAGTCGAGGGTAACACCCAGGCAGCAGAGTTGGGTGACAGAGGAGATGGTGGTATTGTTAACAGTGATAGAGAAGTTGTGGTGGGCAGGGAGTCTAGGGGGAGGAAAGACAATCAGTTCAGTTTTGGAGATGTTAATTTTGAAAAAGCGCGATGACATCCAGGAGGAAATGGCAGGCGAGGAGATGTAGAGTTAGATGTCGTCAGCGTAAAGGTGATACTGAAGACCGAATGAGGAGATGAGAGCCCCCAGGGAGGAGGTGTAGAGCGAAAAGAGTAGAGGACCAAGAACAGAGCCCTGAGGGACACCAACAGGGAGAGGGAAGGGGGTGGAGGAGGAGCCAGATGTGGATACTGAGAAGGAGCGGTTAGCGAGGTATGAGTTGAACCAGGCAAGGACAGATCCAGAGAGGCCAAGAGAGAGAAGTGTTTGTAGCAGGAGGGGGTGGTCCACGGTGTCGAAGGCCGCAGAGAGGTCAAGGAGGATGAGCAGGGAGAAGTGACCCTTAGATTTGGCTAAAAGTAGATCATTAGTAACTTTGGCCAGGGCAGTTTCGGTGGAGTGGAGGGGGCGGTAACCGGATTGGAGAGGGTCGAGGAGGGAATTGTCCGAGAGGTGTCTAGTGAGGCGGCAACAGACAATCCTCGCAAGTAATTTGGAGGCTAAGGGGAGAAGTGAGATAGGGCAATAGTTTGCAAGAGAGGTGGGGTCAAGATAAGGTTTTTTGAGGATGGGAGAGATAAGAGCGTGTTTAAATGAAGAGGGGACTACACCAGAGGAGAGTGATAGGTTGAAAAGGTGAGCAAGGTAAGAGCAGGCAGTGGGAGAGAGAGAGAGCGAAGGAGGTTAGAGGGGATAGGGTCGAGAGGACAGGTGGAGGGTGGAGAGGAAAGAATGAGGGAGCGAACTTCATCACCCGAAGTGGGGCAGAAGGAGCACCAGAGTAGGTTGTTGGAGAGAGAAGGGATGAGGGGGGCGGGAGAGGGATGGGATGAGAAAATGTTCAGACGGATGGTCTCAATTTTAGAAGAGAAAAAAGTGGCGAAGTCAGAAGCGGAGAGGGAAGGCGGGACAGGAGCGGGAGGGGGAGAGAGGAGGGAGTTGAAGGTGGCAAAGAGGCGGCGGGGATTGGAGGACTGAGAGGAAATCAGGGACTTGAAGAAGGATTGTTTAGCCAGGGAGAGGACAGAGCAGAATGAGGTGAGTATAAATTTGAAGTGAAGGAAGTCGGCCAGGGAGCTAGAAGTCTAAACAATGAACAACAGCTGATCTGCATGGTAGCATTTACTAGTGACACACCAAAAGATAAAATCCCCATCGTACAACTTGGAATTATCTCTAGTAGCAATCACACACTAGTATGATTGTGAGTGTCTGATATGAGAGAGTTCTCTGTACAGCGCTGCGGAATCGGTGGTGCTATATAAATAAATCTTGATGATGATGATAGTATATACAGGTGGGCGATATAAATGCACATATACCTGTGATCTGAACCATAATGTGATAAATGTAAAATAGTGCAGCTTTAAACCCACAAAGAATGAACTCTTAATATGATACCGACATGAAGGAGGACAACAGTTCACATACACTATATGTAATGTTGACATTGGCTGAATGGATAGAATCATTTTCAACTAAACTCCAATGAATGGCTAACCCCACAGGTCAGTGAACAGATGGGTCTATTGCGATGTACAGCTACAAGTTTTACTTAGCAGATTAGTAGGCAAACTGTAATATCTATTATAAAGCTACGTATTCACAATTACATAAATATGCTGATGGTGTGAATTTGTCCTTTTTAGAGGTTATGGGGCTGATGATGAATTGCCCGCATATGCCTCCAAAAATTAAGCTCTAAAAAGCTGCACTTTAAAATATTATATTTATGCCCATACGCTGAGGCATACGCATCATAAGATGTAACCAGCTCTGCATGTGTAGCATAAGCAACAGGTTTACGTTCAGCATATATACATCCAGATACATTTATACACACAACCAGGTCCTAAGCCATACTTGCCAACTCTCCCTGAACGTCAGGGAAACTCCCTGAAATAGGGGGGATCTCCCTCACTCCCTGAAAAGTCTGGCATTCTCCCTGATGCTGAGCCAATACAAGACATGGTTGGCTTCGCCATCTGTGGCATGATGACAGTAATTGTCTCCTATGTCCATGTATTGATGCCTATGAAGGTGGACATTTTCATGGAGACAAAGATTTAATCAAAGACTGACAGGTAGGACAACATGACTTTAGTAATGGAGACGGAAATGTAAAAGACACTTCAGTCTCTAGAGACTCATTAGCTACTATTCTTGAACGAAAAGTTGCCTACTCTCCCGGAATGTCTGGGAGACTCCCGCATTTCTGGGAGACCTCCTGAGCTCCCGGTAGAGCAGGGCAACCTTCCGGTTCTCGCCCCTGCAATAGATAAGTGGTGGGGGGTGGGGCTTAATGACACAAATATCACATCATCTTAGCCCCCCTGCTGTAATTGGCCCAAATTGTGACAATCATTTGGGAGCGGGGCCAAAAATGATGTGATTCATCAAGCCCCGCCCTCGCACGCCCACCACCCTTGGGATCTCCCTGAAGCCAACGAGGAAAAGTTGGCAAGTATGTCCTAAGCACAAGAAAAGTGGTTTTTTTAACATTTATTTATAAAGGTGCTTTATAAATCGTATATATATATACTAGAAGAAATATTATAGCTGCAGCTTTAAATTAAAATGAACTGCAGAATCAGGTCCTATATGTTACACACTTATGGTGGCTATAATAGCATTCTGTGTTAGGTTCAATACTAATAAAACTGTACAAATATACAAGGAGTTTCTAGTTTCCAATAAGAAATGTAAAAGAACAACCAGCCGCATGTTCCATTCTAAGTCTCTACTCTATCCTTATACAGTATCTTGATGTCACCTGTCTCAGGAAGTGTGAAATAAAAGTCTTCAAAAAGAGATTAATAGTCCGGGTTTCCAAAACCATATGCTGACCTCTTTCAAGAATAAATTTAAGACAATTACGTGTAGTGTATTGATAATTACTAATAATTTGTATAATAATAATTAATAATAATTACAATTATTATTATTAATAATTATAATAATAATTACTTATAAATAAAAATTAATAATAATAATAATAATAATAATATAATAAAGTTCAATATTGATGACAGCTTCCAGTTCACCATTGCTCAGTCTTGTGTACATGTTTTATATAGTTATACTGATCTCTGTATGTAGCTGTTTTTGCTTCTTCAGTCTTTGCATGAATGTTTTTAGTCTTGATGTGTAATATCTTGTGTGTGCCTTACTTTGTCAATCTTAACTGCTATTCTGCCATTCCTATATTTTACACATTATTTCTGCCTTTACTACATTTTGCCATGCTTGCCTTGTGTCTAGTTTTTTCCTCCTTCCTGATGTGTCCGTTTGTGTCCATATTGGTTTTCCCATCCTCAAGTGCTCTATATACCCTTTTGTCCTCCTTCCTTTTATGTCAAGGCAACTACATAATTTAAAACTACGTATGTTATCATCCCAATGTTTTCCATTCTAAGACACTCTGTAAGTAACATAAACAAATCCCTTAATTTATGAAGGTCCACCTATCAAGGCATACTTGTATATTCCTAAATTTGAGCTTTCTTTGCTCAACTTCATTATAAATTCTAACACTCAATTGGCCATTCCATTGTTTAAGGCCTCACAGTTAGCACGGAGGGGTCACAATTTGAGAAGATTTCAGTACAGAACTAGAGGCTCCTGGGGCTCATGTAAATTTGGATGCATGCATGAAAAAGTGTTTTATGTGCATATGCTCAGTAGAACGCATCTCAAGATTGTTAAGTGAGTAAGTATCGTCTCCAATAAAGATTCTCCAATGCGATTGCCATGGTTCCAAATCACAAAGGTTTTATTTACTAAATATTACAAGGCAGTTTGGCAGCAACAAAAGCTTCTATCAGCAAGCTCTGGTTTCCAAAGCCAGAAGTGAACAATTTATACACTGTACAGTTGTAAAAGGCAGTGACATCACAAAGGTACATAGTTACAGTATTAAGGTTCATATTCATAGGTTAATGGGTCATGACCTCCCAAGAACTCAACGTACTAATTCTTCCTCTGGTCATAATTCTTTAAGGTGGCCAGGTGTCCTTCTTCAGGCTCCCGCCTCTAGACCTGAATAACCTGGGGCCTGATTCACTAAGGATCTTAACTTGAGAAACTTCTTATTTCAGTCTCCTCGACAAAACCATGTTACAATGCAAGGGGTGCAAATTAGCATTCTGTTTTGCACATAAATTAAATACTGCCTGTTTTTTTCATGTAGCACACAAATATCAACTTTAAATTTCAGGGTACAAATAAGCTATCAAGTATTTGTGTGCTACATGAAAAAACAATCAGTATTTGACGTATGTGCAAAACAGAATACTAATTTGCACCCCTTGCATTGTAACATGGTTTTGTCCAGGAGACTGAAATAAGAAGTTTCTTAAGTTAAGATCCTTAATGAATCAGGCCCCTGGTTCTTTTATGACATCTCTGGACTTGCTAATTTGTGTATAAAAAGTGATATTATTTATAACCAGCGTTCACATTGTGCGTACGCTGCATAAAAATACCGGAAACGTTCTCATGCAATTGCAAACAGAATGATACCAAATTTGATGTAATTTATTTGTTGTAAATATTAATTAGCCTCTTCACCATTTTATATTTTCTATTAAATGATAGCAATACTTTAAACTTATTTAAATGTCGCTACGATAATAATTACTTTCCATATTAATTGCATCGCAACTGATTGTAGTTTACAGAAATGATTGATTATGACCTTCGTCCAATTATAAAACTTCAACAAGAAGTCCAGCTCTACAATACTAACATATGCCGAGGGTTTACATCAGGAGTAATATGTGTGTATACTTCGACAGTATAGAGAAATCATAGGGATAACATAGAGATAGCATAGAGATGGGGCTTGATAGTTAGTAGTAAATGTGAATTGCATTATCCTTTTGGAAACAATATAATAATGTAATGAAGTGTTATGTACACAAGAGAGAATAGTGTCTGGACAGTTACCAATGCATGTTAAAATCACATTTACCATATAAAATAGAATTAACAAACATCTGTTGTTTTCCCCTTTATAATTCAAATGAAAAAACTTCTTTCCTACTGCAGTCAGGCTTTTGCTACATTCAGGTAAGTGATTACCTGTGGAAGGTGACTAGTCAGTCCTTCATTTTCACACAATTATTTTCTAACTTCTCCCATGTAACGCTACCCTTACTAGCTGGTTAATAGTATTATAGTCTCTAATGCTTGCCTAAATTTATGGGGGTCCTCTCAAATGGCAGGGAGATCCTTAACCAGATTTCTTTGATTGATAAGAGTCCAATGGACATGTACATAACAATACATTATCTAGTTGATATCTTTCTTCTACCCCTAGATTGCAATGAACTAATAGAATCAGAAAAACCTGCAATAGACCTGGGCAGCACGGTGGCTTAGTGGTTAGCACTTCTGCCCAACAGCATTGGGTTCAAGAATTCGATTCATGACCATGGCCTTATCTGTGTGGAGTTTAAATGTTCTCCACGTGTTTGCGTGGGTTTCCTCCGGGTGCTCCAGTTTCCTCCCACACACCAAAAACATACTGGTAGGTTAATTGGCTGCTATCAAATTGTCCCTAGTCTGTGTAAGTGTGTGTGTGTGTGTGTGTGTTAGGGAATTTAGACTGTAAGCTCCAATGGGGCAGGGACTGATGTGAGTGAGTTTAGTGGCGCTATATAAATAGCTGCTGATGAACTAGACGGTTCTGGTAACCCAGCATCTCTTGGACCTCTAATGGAGTCCAGTTGGGAGCAAAAGCTCCTCTCACTCGTGTTTAAGGAACTTGAGGTCATTGCTCATCTACAGAGGCCTCTTGTTCCACCAGTGGATTTTGGGTATAAGGAGGAGATGATACCAAATCTCAGAGAGCTTCAGTCGGAGGGTATCTATGTGCTGTGATGTAGTTAGAAATATTAATAATAGACTACTGTTAAAAAGGAGTGGGGGGTTTGCCTGGCTCTCTTTAAGATCTTATTGCTTCTAAAATGTGTTTTTCTCCTTTGTGAGAGACACATTTTTAGATTAAATTATTCCTGACTTGTTTTAGCTTCATGTTGCCAATTAAAATAGGCTTTTTATTGAGCAGCAGACATTATTAACCTCTTTTTCTCAATGTCTCAACAGATCATTTTTAATCTGCCCAAATAAAAATGTATCTTTTGGGGGAAACTGTAACACAGATTCCTCTTTTGTTATATAGATACAAAGGTACAAGAATGAGCGCTAATGTATCTCCAAACAGCAGCCTGAGGTACACAAAAGGAGCCACCTACTCCTTAAATGGACAATATAGAACAAAAAAGTGTAACTCACGGCGCTAGAGAGATCACATGCAATGGAAGGCCAGCATCCGTGGATAGCTGTAACACATAAATAATACACACATAGAGCAGTAAAGTCCTAACAGATGGATTGGTGTCTAAAATGCCTTTAGATGATTAATCCCTCTTCCAATTGTGATCTAAGTCTCCAACTGATGTAAATAACCACGTGAAGGGATCCCCGCAGGGTGCGAGCTTACAAGATAATTTCTTTAGGCACAGCACATCAAAACCCATCTGGTGGTGAATCCAAGACTATCTTCCACAACGATGTAGAATATATATGTAGAAAAAATATCATGGCATAATACCATTTTATTTAAAATTGTTAAAACAATACACAAATATTGATGTGCTTCTAGAAGCGTACCCCAATGAAAGATTCAGATAGCATATCGAATAAGAATAGGAGTGGGTTTACCCGATGTCCATCTGCTCCCAAACAGCAACAATGAATCCTAGGGCAGTCCTGAAGAAAGGTCTTCCTAATTAACCAACGCGTTTTGAATATAAAATATTCTTTGTCAAGGTAACAGGAAGTCCAAAGGAGTGTCCTTTTAAATTTGCACAGTCCGGTCATGTGATATAGTCCACAAATCACGCCAAGTGATTCCCAATAGCGACCTTTAATTTGGGAGATTCCCTCTTTTGTTATTCTTTTCTATTGTTATAAATATGTGCACGTCAGTTAATTAAACTGTGTGTACATGTAGCAGGCTGGTGTGCTAATGTCGGACAATTCATGACTTGAGTCCCACAGAGAATAGAAATTGTTGCAATTATTACTGAAGGGACAGAAAGAATAAATCCAGGTATTACCAGTTTCACATTTACTGCAACAAATAGAAAAGTAGAAGAATAAAACCTTGAGACCTCAGACACTCGTGCAAGTCCTGCCAGAACTCATGGCATGTGGTCAAACTATACCAATTATGTCCTCTCATCAGCGTTTGTTACCAGAACTGGGACTCCGCGAAGCAGAGGCAGAACTAGCGATCTGTGGGCCCTGATGCAGGGAAGCGGGGAGGAGGCAACAAGCGATCGCAGCTCGCTAGTTCTCCGTGGGCCCCATTATCTCCGTGGCCCTGATGCACCGCATCTGCTGCACCAATGGTCGTTCCTCCACTACCAGGAAAGTTACATGAAATTTCCCTCTACTCAATTCACACAGTTACTTAACATAGGACCAGCATCACTTATGGTCCATTGATACCAAGGAAAAATGATTGTCAAGAAGGAAAATTGATTTTCTCACTGAGTCGTGGGGTTCCATTTAATTTCCTCAGTTTAATTTCTAGACCTGGTCGACAAGAAGAATTATTTTTTACTTAGCACATGGACGTTTCTCAATTCACATGCATGTTTATTTGCAACCATCTCTTCTATTTCTCTGTAGTACTAAACTGTACTGTATAATGATAATACATAATCAATTACTACCAGAAATAGAACTCAAGAGTAAAGCATTGGAATCCTCAACGTGTATCTGGGCAGTCGGGGCAGACAAAGGTAAGATAACAGTAAAAATAAATTGCAGGTCAACTCCTAGGCAGGAGCTATAGGGATTTAACTTCACGCCTACATATTCCTCTTCTCCAGGCACTACTTATATTATGTAAATGTAAAGGAGAAAAACAAATCTTTAACTTGTGGTATGTACGTAGTACACAAAAGGATCTGGCTGAGCAAACAGTTCTGTTATTATTACACGTTCATGTCTTTTTTATAAGTCACATATGTTAGGAGGCAAAATTAATCGTACTGAATAATGAGACCAATTCTTTGTTTTCAACACCTAAGATGATCTATTTAATTAAGCACAGTCTCTTAGGCATGAACCAATATTACCATCAAACTTATACATTTGTTTTCTTAAGCTTTCCCCTTTCAGAACACTTTGTAAGTCAAATACAGAAATCCATTTAACAGGTAAAGGTCATGCACAGTGGCTCAGTGGTTAGCACTTCTGCCTTACAGCACTGGGGACATGATTTCGATTCCCGACCATGGCCTTATCTGTGTGGAGTTTGTATGTTCTCCCTGTGTTTGCGTGGGTTTCCTCTGGGTGCTCTGGTTTCCTCCCACACTCCAAAAATATACTGGTAGGTTAATTCGTTGCTGTTAAAATTAACCCTAGTCTATGTTAGGAAATTTAGACTGTAAGCTCCAATGGGACAGGGACTGATGTGAGTGAGTTCTCTGTACAGCGCTGCGGAATTAGTGGTGCTATATAAATAACTGATGATGATGCTCTTGAGTCTTAATTCACACCAATATGAAATTTACTAAAAAAACACTTACTTAGTAAGCATTAGTGGTAATTCCTGTGTCTTCAGATGAGGATTATTTCTGTTTTTTTTTACTTTGTTTTTAATAAATACCAAACTGAGAAACTCTTCGTTAACATATTATTTATTGATCAATAATGTTATATTACGGTGAAAGATCCATTTAATGCTTACAATCAGTAACAACTGATTACTGTGTGTTTTGGACACACTGCCAGTAAGCCGTGTCAGTAAACGCAGAGTTGGCCCAGAGTAGCATGTGGAGTATTGTATAATATAATAAACGCTGACATCACATTCTATAATATTCCCTCTGTTGTGATTGCTTCCCAGTTTTTAGTTGCATGAAACGACAGATGTTCTATAAATGTCATCCATCCCAGGGTGCATCGAAGCTCTCGCTCTTCCTATTGTAAACACTTGCAAGTGCTCATAAACTGGAGTATAGAGGAGTACTTTAAATACATATATTGTATTTATCCTTACAATTGAAACATCTGCCTTGCATGCACATGCAGATTACATAATCTTCATCACATAGTCTATGACTCGTCTAATGCAATCACCAGAGATATATAAAATATTTATTAAAGGTTGCAGCTGGAGGAATAAAAAGAAATAAAAATAATACAAAACAGAAACACATTATTTTATGAATAAAGCCATAAATTTAGAACTATTTACTTTTATTTGGGTTAACCCTTTACCACAATATGAGGTTTATAGCTGTCATGTCTGACAGTTTCACGTGGTAAATTAACTTTTAAAAGCATGACAGAGAATTGTTACTGAAAAGAGGAAAAAAAACGAGAGAGAGCAAAAAAGAGAGAGAAGTGAAGGCAGAAAAAGAATGACAGGGACAGAGATATTAGGAGAGAGAGAATGAAAGATATTAGGAGAAAGAGATGGAGAGATATTAGGTAAGTGAGATGGAGAGATATTAGGTAAAGCTGGGTGCACACTACACGGTTTTCGTCCAATAATCGGCTCAATCAGCCAACATACGGCCGCTCGTTCAAAAGTCAGGTCAGTGTGTGTAGTGACACGATGGTCGAAAGTCTGCCCAAATAGACGATTGTCGCCTCATTTGGTTGGTCGTACCATTTAATATTTTCGTTCCAATCTCGTTTCCGCTGTGTAGTGTGTATAAACTTCCGTCCGATCCACAACAGTGAGTACGAAATTACAGTCATTGCTCACGACAACATGGCTGTAAAAAGTCGCTAAAGGGACATCAGCTCTTCCCTATATCGTCCTAAACAAGGCTAGTGTGTATGCAGTCCATGGACCGAGCGATCGGACCATCGATCGCATGTAAAATCGCTCGGCATAAAAAGTTGGTTGAAATTTCTGTAGTGTGTACCCAGCTTAAGAGAGAAGGAGAGATAATAGGAGAGAAAGATGGATAGATATTAGGAAAGAGAGATGGAGAGATATTAGGAAAGAGAGATGGAGAGATAATATGAGGAAGAGATGGAGACATATTAAGTAAGAGACAAGGAGAGATAGTAGGAGAGAGAGAGAATAGTAGAAAGAAAGGTTGAAAGAAAGGGACTAAAATGGACAGAGAGAGAAAAAGATGCAGAAGGAGGGAAAGAAAAGAGAAATAATAGAGAGAGAAAAGGAGATATATTATAGGAGAGAGAGAGAACAGAAGAAATAAAAAGTGAAAAAAAGAGGCTAAAATGGATAGAGAGAGAAGGAGAGTGAGAAGGAGAGTATAAAGAAAAGAAAGGGAAGTAGAGATAAAAAGAGAGGGAGAAGGAAAGTGAAAAATTGAAAGAGAGAGGGAAAGTGTTAGGAGCCATGGGAACCGCCGCGACTCGTCTATTACCCCGCTGAGCATCCCGGCCGCCTCCTTAGTGACCGGGACGTCACTTCCGCCAGCTGGTCTGACCGTTGCCAGGACAACGGCCGGACGCCGATTCCCTGCACAGCGCGCCCCGGCACACAGGACAGCCGGGCGCAAGCGCTGAAATCTCCCCAGCTTGTGGGCTGATTAATGTTGCCTTGTTTAATTAGTCCAGGCATGTGTATTGTTACAGGACTTAGCCCTGATTGGTTGCTCTATGTATTTAAGGGCTTAGCCTCCGTGCCGGTTATAGCGCTTCTGACCCAGTCTTGCTGACCTGATCCTGTTTGCTGTACCCTGTCCTGTGGATACTCTATTGGATTTCCTGTGTATGACCCCTGCCTGGACTTTAGACTCTGCCTGTTAGCTCGTGACCCTGACCCTTTTGGCCTGTACCTTGGACTCTGCTACTTTGCCTGTGACCCCGACCTTTGGTGTGTTTATTGATGACCCTGCTTGCCTGTGACCCTTGACCTACCGTCTGACTATTCGCTGCTTTCTACCCAGTCTCCTGGCCTGCTGCTGTGGTTCTGCATTACCAACCCACACTACATCTAGAGCTAAGTCCTGGGGGCATCTGAGTACCGATGAGCACATCAAGCTCTAAGGGAAAAGCAGCTGCTATAGGTGAAGACCTCCGCCATCTAGTTCTGTGGGTTAGTGATCAGACCAGCAGCCTAACAGAAAGAGAGATATCAAAGCAAAAAAAATAAGATTTAGAAAAACAAAGCAAAACCTTTTCTCCAAAATTTATAACATCAGTTCCGATAACATCAGTATAGATTGAGTAGGGCATCTTTTACGTGTCCTGGAGACCTGGTGTACAGATACTTGATGATAGTGATGACCACCAATTTCTAGCAGCTACTGATTGGCTATTTGCGTATTGAGAACTCCAGATGATAGTACTTTCTTCATTACTGTTATGGCTACATTATATCAAGTAGCGCCCGTCTTTTTGGATCACTTATCTGTTATTTCCATTTGGACCACGGCAGAAAAGAAGATTTCAGCTAAAATTATAAAGCAGTCAATGACGGATGTGGGGGTGTTTGTACAATACATTTCATATGGAAAAAGCAACTTTCACATTTATGAATAAACTACAAGAAAAACAAAAAAAGCCTTAAACAAAAGCATAATATAATACGTAGACCTCAGAAGCACTAACAGGAGGCTGCACTCCTCCTGCCGATTTTAGCCAAAAAAAGCACTAAAAAACATTGTGACCAGTGAACAGCAGTTTGCACATAAAAAGCTATTTAATATGTATAAGACTGTGTTCTTAGATTATTGTGTTATAACTAGGAGTTTTAATATATTAATAAATGTTAACGAGAAAAATATAAAAAAGGTTTTAAAACATGTATAAAATCATACAAATACAATCAGTAAAATTGAGCTATTAGGAAGAACTTTATATCATAACTGCCTGATGTCACAGCGTTTCCCGAAACTCAATATCTTCAAATCCGAAATCATCATCTTTCCTCCTGCCAATGTTGCTATCACTCCCAATATCATTCTCTTGGTTGACAACATCACTCTTAATCCTGTCACCCATGCCCACTGCCTTGAAGTCACTCTTGACTCATCCCTCAGCTTAACCCCTCATATCCAGTCCCTCACCAAATCTTGCCACTTCCTCCTCTGTAACATCACGAAAATCCGTTCCTACCTCTCTCAGGAAGCAAACAAATCCTGGTCCATTCACTCACCATTTCTCGTATCGACAATTGCAACTTCCATCTCACTGGCCTTCCTGACTCTCACTTTTCTGACCTTCAAACCATACAGAATGTTGTGGCCAGGCTCATCTTCCTCTCCCACTGCGCCTCTTCCAATTCTCCTCTGCATAAATCCCTGCATTCATTCCCTATCCATTTCAAAATTCAGTTCAAGCTCCTTACCCTGACTTACAAAGCTCTTACCAACGCTTCCCCCCTTACGTCCCTGACCTTGTCTCGAGGTACATACCTACCAGGCCACTCTGCAGTGCCTCTGACCTCCACCTCAATTCACCTCTCATTACCTCCTCCCACACTCGCCTCCAAGATGTCTGCAATGCTGCCCTTAAGCTTTGGAACTCTCTACTCTGCCTCACTCGACTCTCCCCCAACCCTCGGTCCTCCAAACACTCACTCAAAACTCACCTTTTCAAGCTTGCCTATCCTAACACTTCCTAACCATTCTGTCCATCACCTCCTCTTCCTCGCCTGCCATCTCCATTCTCTCCCAGATGGTCCAACTGCCTCTCACCCCCCACCCATAGAATGTAAGCTCTAACAGGCAATGTTCTCTTTATCTATTTTCCCACGTCTGTCTACTCTCCGACTCCCTCCTACGTCCAGTCACACATTTTGCTGCACTGTGTGAGTCCCCATTGCATTACTCACACCCATCTGTGCTACTTATATGTATTACATCATCTATTTGTTATTTGCATTTGTATCCGGCGTTATGGAATCTGTGGCGCCTTATACATAAATAAATAATAATAAATATAATAATAATAATGGTTAAGAGAAATTCATAGTACAGTGGAAAGGAAACAAAGTAGCAATACATACTTGGGAGGTGTCCTGTGCTTCCAGTAGACATCCTACATGTCTGCTTTGCAGTAACTTGTACCATTTAAACATAGAATACTCAGGGACAATAAGTCCGTACCATATAAAACATGACTGGCAAAAAGCTAAGCAATGCAGCACACAAACCTTACACATTTTGTGTCTAAAGTGAGAGAGATATCTATATACTTTGTATAGGAAATGCATTCATTTCTGAGCTTTTGATTTCTGATGCAACAAGTATTTGTTGAGGAAGTCTGTTGTGTAGCTTTAAGAGGAAGTCCTCATTAAAGCTATTTAAGTCTATTTATGTGAGTAACCAAAATGTCCTTTTTAGTCTAAATTCATCACAGGAGGTGGTTACTATTGTTCCTGAGTGGCCTTTTGTCCAAAGAGTTAGAACTAGAGATGCTCAGGCTCGGTTCCCCGAGAACCGAACACACCCGAACTTAGCAGTTCCGAAAATATGTGATTTTGGCAAAAAAAATAAAATAGGAATTATAGAAAAAAATCGAGATCCAAAACCAAAATACGAAAGGGCGGTTTTGCCAAAACCAAAACCAAAACACGAAGTTAATCCAAATCCAAAACCATAACCAGAACACGGGGGTCAGTGAACATTTCTAGCTAGAACCGGTCTGAACATGGTAAACAGCGCGTGATGTAGGATATCACAGATAAGTGTAAATTTTGTTAAATATAAATTGGATTTATAGATCTTGCATCCTGATACTAAAAATAACTTAGACTTCTTGAAGCTAGGAAAGAGTTCAGGGGGATGGCTTACCCCCTGATAGGCTGATAGTCTAAAACTGTATAAAACAGCAATGTTTTGTACTGAAATGTATCATTATTGTTCGATCTGACTTTCTGATCACTGGTACCTTCAACCGGTGTGAACTGTCCTTGTCAGGACACTTGAGCTAAATAAACATCACTTGCTTCAAGACCTGCTTGACAACTTTTTCCCTGCTGTAATTTCCTGTGACCTACAGATTAGACCATAATCTAATCTGTTTCCAGCTGTTATGAGGTTTGGACCCAGCTTTTAAGTACCACCACTCTGCCCGCTACCCAGGTGCTCTGGTCAGTGTGATAGGCCAGGGTGGATCCATCCACAGCACCCCTGATCTATAGGAAGAGGTCAGGAGTACCAGCCCAGGTGCACCAGCTAGGTGTCACATATAATATATGTGTATATATATATATATATATATATATATATATATATATATATATATATATATATATATATAGTCAAGTCCATAAATGTTAGGATTCTCATATTTTGGGCTCTATACATCACCACAATTGATTTGAAATGAAACTAACAACATGTGCTTTAACTGCAGACTTTCAGCTTTAATTTGAGGGTATTTACATCCAAATCAGGTGAACAGTGTAGGAATTACAATGGTTTCTATATGTGCTTCCCACTTTTTAAGGGACTAAAAGTAATGGGACAAACCAAACAATCTTACATCAAACTTTCACTTTTTAATACTTTGTTGCAAATTCTTTGCAGTCAATTACAGCCTGAAGTCTGGAATGCATAGACATCACCAGACGCTGGGTTTCATCCCTGGTGATGCCCTGCCAGGCCTCTACTGCAAATGTCTTCAGTTCCTGCTTGTTCTTGGGGCATTTTCCCTTCAGTTTTGTCATCATC